>NC_046171.1:8600690-8611564 GCF_011064425.1 Rattus rattus | reverse complement strand
AGATATTCTGGATTAAAATGTATCTTCCTACCACAAAATCCATATCAGAAGTTGATTTTTCACACTTCAAATTGAGCAAATTCTGTCTCAGGTGTACCCTCCATCTTGGGGTTAATTCCAGATGCAGTCCAGTTGACATGTAAGCCTGGCCACCACACGTCCACCTCTTGTCAGCTTTGTTAGCACAATTGTCATCATGCACAGTGTAAAGATTACCTTTGTGTCACTCAAATGATGATTTCTCGCTTCTGCACATCTGGTTTTAAACTGGGCGTGGCACTGGAATGCTTACTGTAAGACCGTCCTGTCTGGAGTGTGCGAACATTGCTCCCCGTCTGTTTTCTGCTTTGTCAATAAAGCTGATCAGCCAAGAGCTGAGCAGTGGGGAGAACAGGGTGGTGCTTCTGATTCCATGGAGGGGAGGAGAGAAAGGGAGAGGGGGGATTTCAGCCATGAGGAGAGGTGGAGAAGCCACCATGAGAAAAGAGCTGAGCCTCAGATAGAGCCACATCTACACTACAGTGACAGCATCACAGGAGACTAGGCTGGGAGGAAGCTGGGTTAGCTTAGAGGATTAGAACGGAACAGTAATGCCCAGTGATTGTTCTTTAAAGTGAATTGAACAAACCATAGTCTCTCTGTGTAAATTACTGGGAGCAAGCTGGGTCAGAGAAAAAACACAACTTACTTTAATGATACACAACTGGACACACAGTCACATCTCCCTGTGTGATGGGGAACTTCCAAATGAAACCAATAACCAGGCCATAATAATGGGGAAACAGAGATAACTGTCCCGTGTGACATCACAAAGGCAGTGTAAATTTAGAAAGAGTGGCAATGTCCCTTCAGGGTCATTCTTGTACTATCTCAAATTCAAATGCTATAGCCATTTATAATTCTCTCAATTTGTGCTACATTGTATGATACACGGGAAACACAAATATCTGTACAAAGACATCCTGAACCAAACACCACAGAAATGCTCGTGTAACTTATAATCGGCATTTCTGCAACAGGTGCCAAGACTGCCTGGTATTTATAGCCCTAACCTCATGTGTTCTACCCAGCCTTTCATTTCAAGAAATAAGGACCCTGAGACGTATATGCTTAAGACCTTGGTCAAACACCTTTGGCTGGTGTCCGGCTACCTCAGACTCTATAATCCCATTCATTTGACACTATTTTCTGCAACGTGGGTAATTACCACTCCTCAGCTTCATGAGTCTGTCCTCTACAGTGTCCCTAGGCAAATCTCCCTCTCTCCTGACTGGTATTTATGACGACCTTCCTTTACTGTGCACTCCACACTTCATTTCTTCTAGCAAGCACCTCAGCAGGTCTTGTCTCTTTTTTGGGAGCAGTGACCACACATCCATTCCTGAAGGGGCTGTGCCCTTTGTCATCCTGCCTGGATTAGGCTGTTGTACCTTCACATTGACTTTAATCAGAGGACACAGTTGTGCTATGAGAAGCCCTAAGAGGTCTCCTGCACTCCAGACATGATCCTTCTTACCCCCACTGTGGAGGGCAATCTAATTTCCCCTTGGTGTTCTGTATCAATCACCCCCCTAACACTGTCATCCCTGTCTTAGCCTGACGGGCAGTACCTAGACAGGAGAGTAAAGGTGGGACTTCCGGGCTGAGAGAGGGCTCTGGAGAAAGATTCAGAGGCAGGAGGATTCGCCAGCATGACATTGGAGAGGACCGATGTATGAGGTATGTGTCAGAGAGGTAAAGAACAGGCCATGTGGGGGGAAATGGGCCAGTATTTGTGAGCCTAGAATAGCCGAAAGTCTGCTAAGCTAAGTGTGTAAGCTGTTATAAATAATAGTAATCAGTCTCTGTGTCTTTATTCATCCACCGCAGGACCAAGAAAGTCCCACTATATATAACTCAGCCCTCCAGGCTGCTGTCACCTAATGAGAGCACTGTGACTGTGTCTTCAGAGAGTCCCTGCATCTTTCTATCAATCGAGCTGTCTCAGGTTGGTGCAGACCATGGGAAGATTAGAGGACTCCATGACTCTGGGCCCACTGTCATACTTCTCCTGCTCTGCAGTGAGTTCCTTGGTCAGAACACCATGTGGAAGTCTGGTATTCTGTGGGAGCGCATGCCGGTGGATAAAGCGTTCTGTAAGTTCACTGATGGTGATTTCAGCAGATGCACCACAGGCCGGAAAGGCAAATCCATAATCAATATTTACTTCTGTAGTGAGAATGAGTGTCTACTCCAGTCAGTACCAAGTGTGGTCCTTTCCATGAAGGACCTGATCCAATGTAGTCAACCTACCACCAGGTCGCTGGCTGTCACCTTGAGGCATGGTGCCATATCTGGCATTCAGTGTTGGTCTCTGCTGATGGCAGATCTGCCCTGCAGCAGCAGCTGTGGTCCCTCAGCTTTAGTGAGGAGAAGTCCATATTGTTGAGACCATGCATAACCCCCATCTGCCACCATGGCCTCTTTGGTCATGGGCCTGTTGGGTAATGACAGAGATGGCTGGTAAAGAAACTCACTGTCCACAGAATGGGTCACCCCCCTACTTGGTTATTCGACTTCTCCCGAGCTGACGTCACCTTTTGATGACCATGTACATGGGACACAAGTGACTTCGCATCCTTCACCCATGTGAAGAAATCTATCCCCTGGCTTCTTCCCCAGATGACTCTAATCCTGCTCTTTCCAAGGCCCTGTCCATCCAGCCACAGCCTATGAATTACAGAAAACATCTGATCATTTCTCCATCCAAATAAAAGGCATTACCATGTACCTGCCTGGACTTCCTCCCACTGTGAAGATTCCCCACAAGAAAGGTCCATCAGGGATCTCCAAGCAATGCTTGGTAATGCTGCAGCTGTCCACGTCTGGTGGGACCTGCATAGCATGCACAGCCATCAGCAAGACAGGCCCTCGTCTCTTCTTCCTCAGTCTTCCAAGAATAAGGCACAGCTCATGAGGCTGCAGGTGCATGCTTGGCTGCAGATGACATTGTAACAGGACTAGAGACCAGGAGGCCGTTGGGCAAAGTCTTCATGTAACTTCTTGTGTCTGTAGGACCTGTCCAGTCCTGATTACGTTTATACCACTTCTATTTGATAACAGCTTAGGGCTGTGTGTGTCCTATTTTATGACCTGGTGGGTCAGATAACATCCAACCCATTATAGGCAGCCCAGGTCACATGGTAACTTGGTGGCCCATTGTCAAATGTTCAGGTTGCACCAAGGCCAAGAGCTGTCTGTCACAGGGGGAATAGTTGTCTGTAGATGATGGTGGAACCTTGCTCCAAAATCCCAAAGTTCTCTTCTGTGATTCCCTCACAGAGGCCTGCCAAAGGCTTCAAACAACATCCTTCTCTGTCACTGACACCTCAAGTACCATCAGCTCTGCTGGATCATATGGTCCAAGAAGTTGGAGCAGCCTGAACCGCAGCTGGGACCTGTTGAAGAGTCTTCACCTGTCCCAGGACCAACAGGAAGTTAGCAGCTCTCTGATTCAGAAGGCTTATGGGCCAGAGTAACAGATCCAAGTGAGGGATGTGCTGTCTGCAGAATCCAAAGACACAAACTAAGCCCTGTGCTCCTTTTTAGATGGTAAAAGGGGCCAGGTCAGTAACCTTTCCTTCATCTTGGATGGAATGTCTGTGAATGCCCCAAACCACTGGATTCCTGAATTCCTCTGAATTAGAAGGATCTTGAATGTTTGGTAGGATTTATTTCCCACCCTCTGAAGCATACATATGTTACCAGAATCCAAAGTGGTTCTGACCACATCTCCCTTTACCTCTCCTGTCTGGCCAATGCAGAGCAAGACAGATTGACTGTGGAGAGTGACACTTGACAATTGATGGTGGCCCTGATTCCTGAAATTCCTACAAGGAAGTGATACTGTTTTGTATTTACTATGTTCCTTGGCAAAGAGAATTCTAAAGACTTCCATTTAGTCTTTCCAACCATGATAGCCCTCAACCCACAGGTCAGGGAACCAATGTGAGATTTCTGCCAACCTCAGTGCATCTATCCCAATTCGACATTCTGGGACTCAAATATAGTGTGTCTTAGTCAGGGTTCCTATTCCTGCACAAACACCATGACCAAGAAGCAAGTTGGGGAGGAAAGGGTTTATTCAGCTTACACTTCCCCATTGCTATTCATCACCAAAGGAAGTCAGGACTGGAACTCACACAGGGCAGGAAGCAGGAGCTGATGCAGAGGCCATGGAGGGATGTTTCTTACTGGCTTGCTTCCCATGGTTTGCTCAGCCTGCTTTCTTATAGAACCCAGGACCACCAGCCCAGGGATGGCACCACCCACAATGGGCTGGGTCCTCCCACCCTGACCACTAGTTGAGAAAATGCCTTGCAGCTGGGGCCCATGAAGGCATTTCCACAACTGTGACTCCTTTTCTGTGATAACTCCAGCTTATGTCAAGTTGACACACAAGACTAGCCAGAACACAGCCACTGCATGAATTCAGGAACCCACTGGACATAGTGTGATTCAGATTTCAGCCAAAACCTCATTAATCCCTGGCCCTCCATAACACTCTACTCTGACTGAAGAACCACAATGTTTCCTGGGATCTCCTGGGATAAGCATTAATTTGGGTCAATATGCAATAGAGCCTGGTAAGTCTGATTAGTTCTTCCCCCCAGTGTATGGTTACCCTGGGTCTCCTGTAGGTCCCACTAGGAAAGCACTGGAGAAAGGCTAGCTGTTTACATTTTAGACGGTCTATAAGGGACTTACTCAGGGTCACCTGGACACTCATTCATTCAAGAGTTCTGCATCTGCAAACTGGCTCCAGGTTAGAAACTGATTCCTGGGCCGAGATGCTCTTTTGCCACTAGAATGTAGCCTTTCTCTCATTTGGTGACAGTGTTTCCATTTACACGATCAAACACTAACTCAGTAAGCTTCTGTGGTGATTTGATTAAGAATATTTCCTGAGCCTTGGTGGTGCATACCCAGAGGCAGGCAGATCTGTGAGATTGAGACCAGCCTAGTGTACAGAGTGAGCCCCAGGGCAGCCAGGGCTACAGGGAGAGCCATGTAGCTGGTCTTTGTTACTTTGTTCTTTTTTCTCCAGCCTTCATCCTCCTGGTTTCACCCCCTATGACTAGAGAGGAAAGAAGGAGACAGAGAAAGAGGGAGAGACCTGTCAATCTAATTTCTTTCCAACAATTTCGTCCATCTTCCAGCCCAGCCCCTTCTAACGTTTCTCCCAACTCTTCCTCCCTCAATTCCCCAACACTGCACTTAATCAATCCCTTCTCCCAGTTTTCCCAATGACAGCAGCTCCAGACTGTGACAACTGTTCTAGCCTCTCTGCTCAGTCAGCTCCTCCTGGCTCTACTGTCTCCCAGGTCAGGTGTAAGGTAGGGCTGTCCGTGAATCTTCAACTCATTTTTAGTAGACCTTTTTTGATAAACACTTCAGCCAACCCTTCAAACAATTCTTTTTCACCTTTTTTTTTAAAGATTTATTTATTTTATGTATATGAGTACACTATATCTGTCTTCAGACACACCAGAAGAGGGCATTGGATCTCATTACAGATGGTTGTGAGCCACCATGTGGTTGCTGGGATTTGAACTCAGGACCTCAGGAAGAGCAGTCAGTGCTCTTAACCACTGAGCCATCTCTCCAGCCCCCTCTTTTTCACCTTTTTAAAAGGTTAAAAAATTTACATGTTAAAGTCCAATGTCCAGTCAATGTTCCCATATCGAAAAATCTCAGCCTGACTCAATTTTATGTTCCTTCTGCCATTATCCCACACCCTCAAAATCCATTCCCACACATTCCCCAGACTTCTGCTTAGTGAATTAGCAAACCTGTCAAGCTCCTCACATGTGTGCACAGAAGTAGAGGCTCCTCCTCATGGACTACGAACTCGACCTCCCCTCCTGGAATCTACTTTGTCTGAAGTCTGGTTGTAGGACTAGAGACAGGAAACACAGCCCTGAAAAACATGGAGTTGAGGAAGGACTGCTGGGTCAGATCAGCATATATATGTGAGAACCTCAGAATGGAAGGAGGGAAGTGTGTTGAGTTCAGGGAGATGTTTTGCCTTTCTTTCAACAAGAGAAGAAAAGCTATAACTTCCCTCAAAATTAACAAATATTACATTTGACCAGGGGAGACCCCCTGAAAATCTTGTTTGCAAAAAGGAGGAAAGAAAACAAATAGAACATCAAAACAAACAAAACAAAACATGAATTCTCATCCCTCTACATGGAAACAGCTCTGAAACTGGCTGAGACATGAATGTCTGCAGACAGGTGTCGCTATGCACAGCCAGTGAATCTCGGTGGCCACAAAGCCTGCATGGTTCTCAAGTCACCCTTTCCCATGGCATGGCTGGATGCTTACACTGCAGCTTGGGTATAGAGCGCACACAGACGTATAGAGACTGATGCATTTCCTTCTCGCACATAGAACAGAATCATCTTGAACTGAACTGTGTACACTTTACACTCCATGCATGTGTTAATGCAGAAATGGATGTTACCTATAAACGTTAGTGTGTTTACAGGGAAAGGACCAGACACCAAAGGAGACCAGACAAAAAGTCCAGATGATCCAACCTCAAACTGCCTCAATGGCTGGCTCCTCAAAAACATGCATCCAGAAAATTGTCAAAGCTTCTAGTTGAAATCTTCCACCCCCACAGAATGTTCTGTCCAGGACTTCAGTGAAGCCCTGCACTTTCCCATCGTGTAGACACCAGACAGCGAATGTGACAGCTAGCTTTCTTAGGACTTGACCATTGTCCTAATTACCTTAGGGCCCCTGAAGGATACCATCATTCCCAGAAAGTGGGGAACAATTTTAAGAACACTAAGCCCTCAGTCCCAAGAGATGGGGTGGTAGCTGTTTGGTTGTTGAGTGGGTGTAGAATGTTTGTCATTGGGAAAGTGTGGGTGTTCACAAGTTCTTAAAGGTCCTGATCAGGGAGGAAACAAAGGAAAGGAGACTAGATTCAGGGATTTCTTTCTTTTCTTTTCTTTCTTCTGTCCTTCACTCTCTACTATCCATTGTCAGGGTTGGAGCGGGAGAAGGGATGAAAAGAAAGGCCGGGGAATGTAGGCAAATTTTTTTTCTAGCCTCCTTTAATTGATGATATTCGGCTTCCCTTTTGTCCATCATCCAGAAGAGGTAGTGGAAGAGAAAAGTTATTAGCACATGGAGGATGTGGACTTGTTTAACAATAGTTCTTTGGGGCTGGAGAGATGGCTCAGCAGTTAAGAGCACCCGACTGCTCTTCCAGAGGTCATGAGTTCAATTCCCAGCAACCACATGGTGGCTCACAACCATCTGTAAAGAGATCCAATGCCCTCTTCTGGTGTATCTGAAGACAGCGACAGTGTACTTATATATAATAAAAAAATAATAATTAAAAAAAAAAACAGGGGTTAGGGATTTAGCTCAGCCAGAGCGCTTGCCTAGCGAGCAAGGCCCTGGGTTCGGTCCCCAGCTCCAAAAAAAAAAAAAAAAAAAAAAAAAAAAAAAACAAAAAAAAAAAAACAATAGTTCTTTGGGATGAGCTCAATCTCCTTTATCAGCAGTTCAGTCCTGTAGCAAACACCACATATGGATCAACAGCTGCATCCAGTGTTGCCAGCCGGCAGACCCCACACAGGAACCTGCAGCCACAATCCAGTCCTCTCTGCAGGCACCATGCCTGAACCAGCAGCTGTCGTTCATTCAATCCTGAAGAAACCGCAAGGCTCACCAACCAAGAAGCTGCAGGAACCTCACAAGCAGTTCTGTGGAGAGTTCCTCTCCATGGCGGCGTTACCACATGTGGATCTCAGCACAACTATGTGAGGCTGACCAAACCATGCTCGTCCTTAGCGAAGAAAGGCAAGGCAGAGCAAAACAAACCCAATGCTCAGGGCTCGTCCCCGACTGTCTGTGGGGTCACATTTATACTCCTTCACCACAGGGCCTTTCACTTGTCTGCTACAGCAGAACATCCTTTCACCTGTGTCTGCTGCAGGAAAACCTCCTTTCAGATGTCTGTTTAGCAGAACATTCTCCATGCGTGTGCTTTAGCGAGAGATGCTTTCACCTGTGTCTTCCTCAGGCAAACACTCTTTCACCTGTGCCCTCCAGCAAACTGTCCTGTGATCTGACTGACTTTCCTAATAAACTAGAAGTCTCCACGTCAGGACTATAAAGGAATGACAGGGTACAGGGGTGGACGGTTGACTCTGCGTTTAGACTCAGGAGCATCCACTAATGGTCTCAAACGCTTTACAGTGGTCTGGATTTTTGTGTACTAAGAGAAGTTTTAGCATATATTTTGCTACAACATACCATGTCCATGTCTCAACTCTTGTCTAAGGTATTGTACCTATGGAACTCATTGTAAAACATATTGTAAAGTTCCAGTGCTTGTATCTATTGCAAACAGTTCTAGAAAATTAAAAACTGCAAGTTGGTAGTCAATCAGTCTAAAGACATGTTAGGAACAAGTTTTGTTAATTACAGAAATAAGTTTTCTTTAGCCTCTTGTAGATGTTTCCAAAGTCAAACATCATGTAGATGGCTGGAAACAAGCAACATTTGCCTATTCTGATACACTGTACATAGATAGGGGGTCTTTGAATCTCAGACATCTACAGGATATGGGGTTCAGAATGTTTTATGAACACAAGGTTTTCCATAACAGTGAGGCACGAATGTGGCTGCACCACATTCTAATTCAGAGAGGATGAAGGGCATCGAAGAACCTCCATATGGAGTTCTTGGGGGACATTTATCCTTCTCATAATCAGTGGATGGGGTGGAAGACTGGATAACTACAGTCCCACAGTAACCTTAAGTTGTTTAAGATTTAAGAAAATGATTTAGGTCTAGGAAGATATTTTCAGGTGGATAACATCAAATTCCAATGGAAAGGGAATTAGGCAAAGAACTTTGGACTCAGGACAGATAGGACTTTGGATTCATAGGACAGATAATAGTTTCTCAGTGATTGGCAGATACAAAGGAACCAGACGCTATGAGTGTAATTCTTATATTTTAATATTAAAAATTAACTAAAAATTTTAATTATAAAATTAATTCCTCTTAATCAATTAAATAATAAAATAAATAAATAATAATTCTTAATGAAGAATTAAGAATTGTTAACTCTTTATAATTATGTTTTTATCCTTGTTCTCACTGTATATATTTGATGATGTCAGAGAAAGATTTGCCTTTTGTAGGACTAACGGGGGCAATGCTGAGGTAATGTTGTTGTGCCCTGTGTGAGGAAGCCTCTCCGTCCTACCCTGCCTACCTAAAGCACCTTCGGGAGGATGAGATACAAAGCCTATGTCCTATAGCCAAGGAGAGCAGAAGGCAGGATTCTGGTCAGAGGTAGGAACTCTGGGAAGAGAGAAGCATGGGGGATTCGCCACCCAGACTTGGAGGAGTTAGGATGTGTGAATCTGAGGAGAGGTGAGCAGCCACATGGCAGAACGTAGGATGGTGTAAATGGGATAACTGAGTTAGGAGAAGCTGGGACAGGCCCAGCATGAAGCCTAGGCATCCATACATAAATGTAAGTCTGCTGTCATTGTGCAGAGCAAGGTTGGGCAGGCAGGAATGCCCCACAGAAGCAGCAGGAGCTGGAGCAGGAGCAAGAGCAAGCAGACAGAGAGCAAGCGATCCCTTCCATGTCTTCACTGAGGCCTCCAGCAGAAGGTGTGGCCAGAGTAGAAATGGGGAGGGACTCCACTCAAATAATCAGGATTACAGGAGTCTCTTCCTCCATCAAAGGAAAGGATCAGAACCTGAACTTTGCACTTCACCTTAAGGAAAACCGCCTCACAGATGTTGCCCTCCATTTTGGGGTTTTAGTTAACCTCCCATGTAGCTGACATCAATCAACATCATAGTCCAGGTCAGAGTTCTGCAACTACTCTTGGGCTTTGCAGCTCCTCTGAGCACTCGGGGCTCTGCCTCCTGCCTCCTCTCTTACAGGGCGTTTTCTTCCCACGGGTGGAAAAGCATGTAAAGTTCTTCTGGATGTAAGTGTGATGAGAGCAGGGCAGCATGAGACCTGAGAGCCCTGGAGAAGCACAGACAGCAAGGAAGCCCTGGGGCAGCTCAGTCAGCCTGGGTCCCCTTTACCCTCAGCTCCATGGGCTCAGACTCCGTCCTCTCTGTTTCTTCCACCAGGGGGCGCCATTGGACAAGGATGGGACGCTTTTCTTCCATCTTCAACAGGTGAGACCTGGAGGGTCAGCTGTGGGAGGGAAGATGGGGGAAGGGGACACCTTTCTCTGAGGAACATTCTGGGTGTTTGGATGTCCTGGTCTGTTATAAATTAGTATCCAACCATCTGAGTGGAATTTATCCTGTTCATGGGGAATCAAAACTGACATCTGCTCAATTACAAAGATCAGCACACAGTGTGTCTTCATCCTGGGATGAGGCCGTGTTCCTCTGTGCACAGCAGGTCCATACAATGAAAGAACTTTTGTACTTTAAATTTTGTGCTGTTTTGCAAATTGTCATTTCAATACACTATTTCAACCATCTCAAACTTCCTAATACAGACCTCTCTTCATTGGCTGGTGGTCCACTGTTGTCTGAACAGCACTGTGCCCTCTGCCCCTGGCCTCACACTCTCGATGTGTAGAGGAAAGACAGGCAGGATTATTAAAATCATATTTTATATTTTATTTTCATGACCTGTCCTCTTTGTGCATATAAATATGTAGGTGCACAACCATTGGATCCCTTGGAACTGAAGTCACAGATGGTGGAAGCCACCGTGTGCTGAGGGAACTCAACCTGGATCCTCTGCACCAGCAACAAGTGCTCCTGGCTGCTGAGCCATCTCCCCAGCCACATTATTGGAATGTTTGCCTCAGGAA
>NC_046171.1:8550445-8600590 GCF_011064425.1 Rattus rattus | reverse complement strand
TTTCATATTTCTTCGTTTTTTATGCTATTGTTATATTTAGGCCTAGAAAGCTCAGAGTTTAAAATTCATCAGTGGAGCTCGGATGAGTTATTGATCTAACTATGATAAACTGCAATTGCTATTACAGTCACAAGCTCAAGATGATGAATTTCCTATGGTATGCTATACTTCTAAGTACAGACTTAAAAGTGCTTCTTACCGAGCTAAAAAATGCCTGTCCAATCTGTACACACCAAGTGTTCTGGAGAGAGGAAAGAGGTCTCACGCTTTTTTTTTTTTTTCTTTTTCTTTTTTTTTTTGGAGCTGGGGACAGAACCCAGGGCCTTGCACTTGCTAGGCAAGCGCTCTACCACTGAGCTAAATCCCCAACCCCCAGTGCTCATGCTTTTAACTCCAAGTCATTTTGGGGTCCCCATGCTTTTACTACAACTCAAAGGCGTGAGTATGTTGCCTTTTCTACAATGTGACGTTCAGGACAGATTACACAGTGGTATGTTAGCATGTCAAAAACTTATCTCATTTTGTAAACATAAAAAATTCTTCTAAGCTTCGAAGAATCCACCTCTCACGGATCAAATGGATTCCAGATAAGTACTGTCTATCAACATCCTGCTTCATCTCCTGCCTATTCAGTTTATTCCCAAGGGTGGGGTTTCCTCCTCCTCTCTGAGGTTTTGGGATACCCCACCCCCAACTAATGAGCCTAAAAGTTTCAAAGGATCACCTAAGGGACAAATTTCTTCTAATCTCCTTACCTTTACCTTCTGATCCTTATCTATACAGATGTGCTTCAGGGAAATGCTAGCTCCAGGTGTTTCCTCAAAATCCCGGTGCCACACAGCTTCAAAGCACCTGCCCCATGATGGTTCAACATAAAGACAAATCTGCATTCGTCAATTGCAGATGGCCCTGCAGAGCCTGGACAGTGAGGGGACAGTCTGCTGTTTTTGAACCTCCCCAGCTTCCCAGCTTTCTTGGGTCCTCAAAGATGTTGCTGCACCTCAGAGAGCAGGAGGCAGTCTAAAGAGTATGATGACCCTGTGAGGCCTCATGGATCACCCCTTCCTATTTTCTCACTGTACAGGTAAATAAGAGGAAGGGATGTCTGTAACCAACAACCACCCACCTTCCAGAACCAGCCTGCTCTCAGACCCTCAGTGCCAGAGGCCACATCATCACCAGCCACCAAATGTGACACATTTCCACTGTGGTCACAAGTAGTGCACCCTTATCCTGCCCAGGTCTTCGCAGACAGCTCTTTTTCTCTTCAACCCACTGCCCACCCCCAATAAATCTCTCACATGAAGCCTGTTCTGTGCTGTGATCTTTGCAACATCCCTTAGCCCTCTGATCCATGCAAGAACTCTAAGAAGCCTCCCAGGGTCACCCTGATTGTTTGCCCAGCTGGGCAGGTGTCTGGTGGAGCAGGACCTGAAGCAGCATGAAGTCTGAGCAAAGACGGAAATTGTAAACATCCAAAGAGTGGAAGGGTGCTTCTTCTCATTCCTCTTTTAATACTGTCTGTCTGTCTGTGTGTTTGTCTTTCTGTGCGTGTGTCTGATGTTGTGGCATGTTTATATGTATGTATGCATGCATGCATGTATGCATGTTGTACATATATATGCATGCATGTATGTATGTACATATGTATGCATGTATGCCTAACCTACCTACCTCTCCTCAGTCCCTCCACAATCAGATTAGCCTGCTCTGAAGGAAGAAAATGTCCCCATTTCTCCCCCCTCCCCCCACTTGCTTGACTTTATCAGTCTCTCCTGTGATTATATCAGCAGCAGCATCCAACAGGCAGGGGACAGACAAGTCCTCAGGACTGAGGGGCAGGGATGAGGTGGGAACCCACCCCTTCTTTGCATTCCAACTGTTTTTTACCATGGGTCCTCCATCCAGAGGGTAGGTCAGGGGGAGGAGCTCATCCACATTCTCCTCCCTCAGCTCTCACTGGGCGACCCTGCACCAGGAAGCCATGCTGTTTGCATTTTGTCAACTTGACACAAACCAAGACAGATTTGGGAAGAGGATCCTGAGTAGAGAGAATGCATCCATCCAGGGACGCCTTTAGGAAAGTCTATGAGGCATTTTGAAAATTATTATTAACGATGAATATGGAAGGGCTCAGCCCACTGGAGGTAATCCTGGCTGGTGGTCGTGGATTGTAGAAGAAAACAGGTTGAGCTGCCATGAGGAACGATGTAGTTAGCAATGGTTCTCATGGTCTCTGCTTCAGCTCCTACCTCTAGAGTCCTGCCTCAAGATCCTGCCCTGAATCTCTTCAATGATGGACTGTGATGTGGAAGTGGAAACTGCAATAAATCCTTTCTTCCTCAAGTTGCTTTTGGTCATGGGGTCTTATCACAGCAACGGAAACCCTAGCTAACACAGAGGTGCACAAGGACCCTACTCTGCTCCCTGAGTTCTCCTGCAGCACAGCCCTGCCCTTCTCTTGCCCTGGAGCCACAACCCTCTTTACAGCTCCTAGGATCTGATTCGCTTTGACCTCCCACTGGGTAGCGCGATCTTGGGTTGGTTGTAAAGTCCCTGCAGGCTGTCTCACACGGGTCCCGGATCTCCGATGGGGGTGACTGCGCCGCCCTTGCTGCTCCTGCTGCTGGAGGCCGCCTTAGCCCGGACCCAGACCCGCGCGGGTGAGTGCCAGGTCGGGAGGGAAACGGCCTCTGCAGGGAGGGGCGGGGGCGGCACCGGGGAAGCCAAGTCCCCGCGTCGCAAACCAGACCCTCCGCCGCTTCTCCACCCGAGTCCGGAGCCCCACGCCCTGCTCCCCGCCCGGCCCCCACACCCGCCCGGAGTCCCGGGAGGAGGTAAGGATCTCATCCGCGCGCCGCCCCCAGGCTCACACTCGCTGCGGTATTTCAAAACCGCCGTGTCCCGGCCCGGCCTCGGGGAGCCCCGGTTCATGGAAGTCGGCTATGTGGACGACACGGAGTTCGTGCGCTTCGACAGCGACGCGGAGAATCCGAGATACGAGCCGCGGGCCCGGTGGATGGAGCGGCAGGGGCCGGAGTATTGGGAGCGGGAGACGCAGGGAGCCAAGGAAAAGGAGCAGACTTTTCGAGTGAACCTGAGGACCCTGCTTGGCTACTACAACCAGAGCGAGGACGGTGAGTGACCCCGGGCCTGAGGTCACGACCCCTCAGCGTCCCCACAGAGGTCGGAGAGGTCCGGGACCCCAAATCTGAGGGTTCGGGAGCAGAACCGACCAGGGCGTGTTTCGGTTTCCGTTTTGAGGAGTCCAGGGGTGGGCGGGAGCGCAGGTGGGCGGGAGCAGGGGTGGGGCAAGCAGGTGGGCGGGAATAGGAGGGGCGGAGTCTGACCGCCGGGTCCCCCAGACTCTCACACACTCCAGTTGATGTTTGGCTGTGACGTGGGGTCGGACGGGAGCCTCCTCCGCGGGTATGATCAGTTCGCCTACGACGGCCGCGATTACATCGCCCTGAACGAAGACCTGAAAACGTGGGCGGCGCCGGACGTGGCGGCGCAGATGACCCGAAACAAGTGGGAGCGGGCTCGTTATGCAGAGAAACGCAGGGCCAATCTGGAAGGAGAGTGTGTGGAGTCGCTCCGCAGATACCTGGAACTCGGGAAGGAGACGCTGCTGCGCTCAGGTGCGGGGTCGGGGGGCTTCCCGTCTCCCTGCCTTCGGGCTGGGGCTCAGTCCTGGGGAAGAAGAAACCCTAAGAAGGGCGATGCCCCTGTCTCAGAGGGGAGACAGTGTCCCTGGGTCTCCTGATCCCTCATCACAGTGACTGCACTGCCTCTGCCAGGGCCCAGCCTTCTCCCTGGAGAGTTATGAGCCCCTCTCAGGAGGGAAGGAGAGAGTTTCCCCACTTCACAGCAGGGACTCCCTGTTGTCAGCCACGGCCTCTCCCAGGCCAGGTCCTCTGCCCACACCCACTCTCTGAGGACACTGACTCCTGTCCTGCTGAGTGTGTCAGCCCTTGCACCTCAGGAGTGGAACTCTCCTTTACCTCATAGGAGACATGGACTCTACTACACTAGGCTGGTTCCCCCAGTTTCTACAACTTTCCAAAGAATACATTCTCACAGATCCATCTCTGAATGCGGGGTTTGCACCTCTTCCACACCCCATTTCTCTCTATTTCTACCGTGGAGAATGGTCCCATGAGCCCTTGTGGGGTACCCTGGAGAAATATAAATTGTGGGATTTCTTTTTTCTTTCTTTCTTTCTTTTTTTCTTTTCTTTCTTTCTTTCTTTTTTTTTTGAAAGCATTATTTAGCTTCCAGGCAGTGTTTGTCTGCAAACACATATTAAATCAATTACTTCATTCCCTCTTCCGTTTCTACACCACCCACCCCATGCTATATCACATAAGGACAGCCATGTTCACTGGGCTCATGTGATTCCTCTAGCTCTGAGTCTCAGGAAAGTGTGCAGCCTGTGCTGAGGGACCAGCTCTCCTGCAGCTCACTAGTATACAGTTGAAGGTTGACACACACAGTTCAGTGTCATCCTTGATTTAACTGTGTCCTGTGTAGTCTCTAGTTTGTCTTGTTAACTGTGTAGATTTCTAAATCTCCACACAGATCCCCCAAAGGCACATGTGACCCTTCACCCCAGACCTGAAGGTGATGTCACCCCTGAGGTGCTGGGCCTGGGCTTCCCCTGCTGACATCACCCTGACCTGCTTGGTTGAATGGGGAGGATCTGACCCGAGATATGGAGCTTGTGGAGACCAGGCCTGCAGGGGATGGAACCTTCCAGAAGTGGGCATCTGTGGTGGTGCCTCTTGGGAAGGAGCAGAATTACACATGCCGTGTGGAGCATGAGGGGCTGCCTGAGCCTCTCACCCTGAGATGGGGTAAGGAGGGTGTGGGTTTAGAGCTGGGGTCAGGAAAAGCTGGAGCCTTCTGCAGACCCTGATCTGGTCAGGGCTGAGGTCTGGGGTCATGACCTCCACCTTCATTTCCTGTACCTGTTCTTCCCAGAGCCTCCTTCATCCACTGACTCCAACATGGAATTCAATGTCATTTATGTTGCCCTTGGAGCTGTCTCTGCTGTGGCCATCATTGGAGCTGCGATCATTGGAGCTGTGTTGGCTGTTGTGAGGAAGAGAAACACAGTTAGGAAAGGTCAGGGTCTGTTTCCCCTCAGCTTCCTTTAGAAGAGAGCTCTGCTCATTAATGGGAAACACGGCCACACCCAGCATTGCTGCTGTCTCCAACTGGGTCCTCTGTCAGTTCTGGAAACTTCCTCCTGTCAATGTCTTCCTTGAACTCTCACAGCTTTTCTTCTCACAGGTGGGAAAGGAGACTACGCCCCTGCTCCAGGTTAGTGTGGGGGGCAGGAGTGTCCCTGAGGGTATTGGAGTGAAGCTGGAGATGTGGGGAGCTCTGGGAATCCATAGTAGCTCCTCCAGAGAAATCTTCTGGAGGCCTCAGTTGTACCATGATATGAATCCATACATACGTTTATGTACATATACGGAAACATAAACGTGTATAGATTATACATATACATATTTTCTTTTACCCTAGACAGGGACAGCTCCGAGAGCTCTGATGTGTCCCTCCCAGATTGTAAAGGTGACTCTGGGGTCTGACTGGGGAGGGACAATGTGGACATGATTGGGTTTCAGGGACTCCCAGAATCCCCTGTGAGGGGAGGGTTGTTGGGCTGTTGTCCTCACAGTGATGGTTTGTGACTCTCGTTCTCTAGCATGAAGACAGCTGCCTGAAGTGGATTGAGTGACAGACGATGTGTTCAGGTCTCTCCTGTGACATCCAGAGCCCTCAGACACCAGTGTCTGATGTTCCCTGTGATTCTATGGCTTCAGTGTGAAGAACTGTGGAGCCCAGCCTGCCCTACACACCTGGACCCTGTCCCTACACTGCTCGCTTTCCCTTCCACATTCAACCTTGCTGGTCCAGCCTGGGGTTGGGGGCTGGAGACATCTGCAACCTATCACTCAGTGCTGTTTTGAACTGCAACTCCTCACTTCTACACTGAGAATAAGAATCTGAGTGTGAACTTGACTGTTCACATCCTTGACACAAGTGTTGATGGCTTTTTAAATTACTGGATTGAGAATACTTAGAGGTTGTTTTTTTGTTTTTGTTTTGTTTTCTTTTAAATAAATGGCAGGTGGAGAACCTTCCAGAATCTGTGTCACTAGGCTGTGTGTCTGTGGGACAGGGTGGGGCTGTGAGCTGAGTGTGGACAGGACTGTGCCCAGGTAGAACCAGTGTGCTGTCATCTTTGGGGGTCACCCCTTTGGCTGTGTCACTCTGTACTCTATTCTTTCATCATTATGAAGCAATACGTCTGGATCAGAGGGTCACAGATGGCTGGTCCTTGTCCTGTCCCCAGATGATGAGCAGCCCCAGGCTGCTGTCCTAACTGCGGCTTTGTCTTCTGTGTTTATTTCCTGTGTTTTTCTTTTTGTGTGGAGGACTGGGCCCTATTCTTTTCCTGTGGGTGCTTCCTGTCTTGCTCTCCCCCCATGGATGCCAAGTGTGACAGGAGTAGGAGGTGTTTTTCCACTCTTGTCCCACCAGACTTACAAGGGCCTTGCTCTCGGGATACTATGAGCTACACAGATGAATCCAAAGCTCTCCTGAGCTCCTGCCTCCTTCCAGGGCCCTCCGCTCAGGTTCTCCCCATCTTCCCATCTTTCCCCAGCCAACCCCGATTGCAGGATCCACACAGAGGAGGGATCTACAGGCTCATCTCAGATCTGGCCCCAAGTTGGATCTGTGCTGTGCCCATGCCCTGTCCTTCCCTGCCTCTGGGGATCCCAGTGCTGCCTCAGAGAAGATTCAGGGTTGATGGGATGAGTCTACTTTAGATTTATGTTTATTTAGAAACTGGTCCAGGAATTGAGATAGCCCAGGGGTTGAGAGCACTTGGTGCTAATGCAGATGATGTCTGATCCCAAAAGCACACATGGTTGCTCACAGCCCATCCATAACTCCTGCCCAAGAGCATCCAGTGCCCTGTGGAGATCAGGCTCATGCATGGTACAAATAAATACAGAAAAATTCATAGACAAGATTAATAAATCTTTTCAAAACTACATATGGGAATTTGTGAGATGGAAATTCCTTTGTTCTGGGTTCTGACCCTTGAAGGATTCTCTTCTAGCTTTGTGATTTCCAGTCAAGAGTTCCAGGAGCCTTAACTGGGATGTGTGAATACCACCTTGGTGATAATCTCTGTCATGATGCAGCCAACTTCATCTTGTGAAGGATGACGACTTCCCCAGACCCAGCAGACAAACACTCATACACAATAAATTTTGTATTAATAGATAAAAAAAAACCAAATAGGTCATAAGTCAAAAACAAAAAGGCAGGTGGGGACGAAGGGAGGGCTCTGCTGAGCGGAAAGCTCAGGTGATGCTGACCTCAGTGTGAGGGGACAGGGAGCTGCATTCACAGCCTTTGGCTGGAGGTTGTATTAATAATCGGAGCCTCTGCAGAAGCTGGAGGTGACTGCGTGAGCTTCTCCTCTGGACTGAACCATTCCCTGCTGTAGTCGGGAGGAGGCTGATGAGCCCAGGAAACACAAGAAGTTACACATTCACTGAGCTTACACAATGTAGCAGGTTCCTGTCAGGGTTGAATCAGTAGCACTTCCTGGAGGTGTAGGGGGGAATCTTGAGTGGAGCTGCTGGGAGCCACGCAGAGGCTTACAGTGTTGTAGCTGTTGTGAGTGGATACTCACACTGGGCAGGGCTGTTCAGTGATTATCTCCCGACTCACACAGGCTCCCGTGAGTAACCAGGTTGCCCAGAGTTCACCGAGCTCACCATGGATGGATGCTCTCCTTGGTCTGCTGTCACTGTCTCTGTCTGGCCTGGAGGAATGTAATTCCTCAATCAGGTGCCAATTAACTGGTCCATTGTCATCAGCCCACAGTGTCTATTCCAGATTTGAGATCTAAGTCCTGTTTCTAAGATACAGTAGGAAGAATACGTTGTTGGTTTCCTGGAGCAAGCACTGTAGTGGGAAAGATGCATGTGATACAATGGGAATAACAGAACAGGGTTGTGTCCGAGCTGGAGGGGCAAAAGGCAAGGCGACCAGAGTGCGGTGTGAGTGGAGCAGGGCAGAGAGCTATTGGTTTTTTAATTTTTTTTGGTTTTTTAGACAGGGTTTCGGGATGTAGTAGCCCTGACTGTCCTGGAACTTACTATGTAGACCAGGCTGGCCTCAAACATAGATCATGCTACCTCTGCCTCTGCCTCTGCTGGGATTAAAAAAGTTGCACATCCACCACTCTTTGAGTTATTATTATTTAAGATTGTTTAAGATTTTTAAAGTGGGGCTGGAGAGATGGCTCAGAGGTTGCAGAGCACTGGCTGCCTTCCAGAGGTCCTGAGTTCAATTCCCCAGCAACCACATGGTGGCTCACAACCATCTGTAATGAGATCCAACGCCCTCTTCTGGTGTGTCTGTGAATGGCTATAGTGTACCAGATAAAATAAATAAATAAATTAAAAAAAAAAAGATTTTGTGTGTGTGTGTGTGTGTGTGTGTGTGTGTGTGTGTGTGTTTATAGCCAGGTCTCTGACTTCAGGGTCTGGAGGCTTGTATTTTTAAAAAATTCTTTAATATGGTTTCTTTAACACTTCAACCTCCCTTCTAGCCCACAACCCACCAGAGGTAGTGGAAAAGAAAGGCTAATAGGGTGAAGTGGGACATGGATTTGTTTAGAAATAGTTCCTTGGAGTAATTCCAATCTTTATTGTCAGGATATCAGCAGTCAGGTCCACTAGCAAACTACTAAACAGAAATCAGCAGCCACAGTCCAGTGTACTCAACAAATACCACACTGGGAGCAGCAGTAGCACCTCAATCCAGAAGAAACCACGAGGCTCCGCCCAATTGGCACAAGTCAATGGAAGGCAAGAATCCCCTGTATACCACAAGAAGTTCTTTGGTGCATTTTCTCTCTACAAAGTCACAACAAGCAAAGATCAGCTGTTGTTGTAAAATTATAAAAACTCAAATGCTGTCTTTTACACCCGCTAGATCCGGCACCGCAGTGCCCCAAGATAGCTGGTAGATCTCTTGCCAGAAACACACATCCCAATTCCGTGGCGGCCCAGTGTCTCTAGCTGCCACATACTCTCTTAAACTTAAATCGCTACATGAAAGAACACACAACAATAACCTCTGATCCAATTGATAAGATATAATTGCCCACCTAAACATACAAAGACCAGTACACATCCATCCCTTAAGAACATTCATAACAACCTGTAAATACATAGAGTGGAATGCCAGCCTCCATGTTCTCTCTGCAGTTTCTCTCTTCCCATTCCAGTCTCCTCCTCTTCCCTCAAACTTTTCTCCCACCCATCCATCCTTCTCGTCCAATGACAGGCCTCGTTCTATTTTGTACCCGCCTACACCTGCATGATGACATCATCCCACAATCAGCAAGGCAATGCAAAGGGGAACCAATGCCAGAGCTTTGCCTGTAGAGTCACATTTATTCTCTCAAAATATCACGTGTCTGCTTCAGCAAAATATTCTCTCACCTGTGTCTGCCTCAGAAAGACATCATATAACCTAACTGAGTCTCCAAAGATGCCAGAAATTTCCACTTCAAAAGGCAAGTGGAGGGCTGGAGCGATGGCTCAGTGGTTATGAGTACTGACTGCTCTTCCAGAGGCCATGAATTCAAATCCCAAACTACATCGGTGGCTCCAAATCATCTGTGATGGGATTGATGCCCTCTTCTGGTGTGTCTGAAGACAGCTACAGTGTACTTATTATCTATAATAAATAAACATATCTTTTAAAAATTATTTGTGTATATTAATTACTTTTAGGTTGCTGTGGTACAACCTCTGACCAAGGCAACTCATTGAAGATGAGGATGGGGCTACACTCCAACAGAGAAGAGTGCCTCATGGCAGGTAAGTGTTGCAACAAACCACAGG
The DNA here is from genome assembly GCF_011064425.1 of Rattus rattus. NCBI lineage: Eukaryota > Metazoa > Chordata > Mammalia > Rodentia > Muridae > Rattus > Rattus rattus. The sequence continues at coordinate 8,590,643 of NC_046171.1, read as the reverse complement.
CATGGTGGTTGGAGCAGGAAGCTGAGAGCTCACATCCCTAATGGAACAGGGAACAGAGGGAGCAAAATGGAAGCTGCTGGGACTTTTTACTCTCACAAGCTTCCCCAGGAACGTGCATTTCCTCCCCGTTAAGGCCATACCCCTGAACAAAGGTCAACTGCCCTAGCCCATGGGGGAGATTTCTACTGAGTCTACCCCGTGGATGTGTGCACCCATTGGGGTGTGGTCAGGAGGGAGTGCAGGGGGTCCTGGAGGTCAAAAAAAGAGGGAAGTCAGATGCCCTGATGTGGTGCTGGAAACTGCACTTGGTTCTCCCCAGGGAGCAGAAGGGGCCTCAGCCCTAAGAGAGCTGTTGAATAGGTATTCAGTGTGGCGCCAGAGGGTGACCTTGAGGAAAGCTTTGAAGATTATAGGAACTCTTTCCCTTGGGCTGAGAGAGATGGCTCAGTGGTTAAGAGCACTCACTAACTGCTCTTCCAGAGGTCCTGAGTTCAAATCCCAGCAACCACATGGTGGCTCACAACCATCTGTAATGGGATCCATCGATGCCTTCTTCTGTGTGTGTCTGAAGACAGTGACAAGGTAACCATATAAATTAAATAAAGAAATCTTTTTCCCAAGGGTGCTGAACAAAGTTCCTTCTAGACCATGGATCCTGCAATGATGTGCTGAGGCAGGAGCATGTCTGTGTGCTCTGAGAAGAATAAGGAAACAGGTACCTGGAGCAGTTAGGGTCTGTCTATACCATGACGCCTGGAGAATTTATAAGTATCCAACTGTCCTAGAGAAAATTCTTCTAATTTAAACATTCTTTTCTAGGAGGGACAAGAAGCCCATGAGGCTCAGGTGGGCCAACAAAATGCCATATGGGAGAACAGCAAGTTGGAAGGTGGCCTGGAGAAATGGCTCAGTGGTTAAGAGCACTCATTAACTGCTCTTCCAGAGGTCCTGAGTTCAAATCCCAGCAACTACATGGTGGCTCACAACCATCTCTAATGGGATCCGATGCCCTCTTCTGGTGTGTCTGAAGTGTACTCACGCATATAAAAAATAAAATTAAAAAGAAAAGAAAAGATGACCATCCTACCAAAAAGCAATGTACAGATCTAGAGTAATCAATCAAAATGTCGGGTACTGTTTTCTATGAATATAGGGAATAAAAAGTTACAATTCATAAGAAAATACAAAGAGTGTGGTTATGAGCACTGGCTGCTCTCCCAGAAATTGAGTTCAAATCCCAGGAGGCACATGGTGGCTCACAACCATCTGTACTGGGATCTGATGCCCTTTCTGGCATGGGGTGTACATACATATAGATTAGTTAATAAATACATAAAAAGTTAATAAATAAATATATTTAAAAAAAAAAAGGGGCTGGAGAGGTGGCTCAGTTTAAGAACACTGACAGCTCTTCCAGAGGTCCTGAGTTCGACCTGAGCAACCACATGGTGGTTCACAGTCATCTCTAATGGGATCTGATGCCCCCTTCTGGTGCATCTGAAGACAGCAGCAGTGTACTTTAAAAAAATTAATCTTAAAAATAAAAAGAAATAGCAACGAAACAATTTTTGGGTTGGGGTCACCGCAACATGAGGAACTGTATTAAAGGGTCACAGCCACCAGAAGGGTGAGAGCCACTGATCTAAACAACCTTCCACCTCACAGCCACCTGATCTTTGACAAAAGTGCCAGACTAGATGTTGAGAAAAGAAAATGTGGGGCTCTTAATATGCTTTCATACAGATGAATGAAAACCCAGGTCTCCCTCTCTCACTCTGTGTACAAATGTGACCAGCCCCACATGTCAACCCCCAAACCCAGCCTGCGGTGACACACACTTCGATCCCAGCACTTGGAAGGCAGAGACTGTGATCTCCAGGGCCACCAGGGTTACACAGAGAAACCCAGCATGAAAAAATGAAAAGCAGGCGAACCAAACAAAACTCTAAATGATAAATGGAAAAGAAGAGAAAAAACACTTTTAAAATAAAGACAGAGGCAGGGGGATCTCCGTGAGGGTGAGGCCAGCCTGATCTACATGGAGTTCCAGGACAGTCAGAAGTGGACACTCAGGACTACAGAGTCCATCTCAAAACAAAAGCAGAAAGACAAAAACAAAACAAACAAAAAGACAGAGTCAGGGAAAGCACTTAAATAGGACTCTAGTCACCTTGCAAATAAGTCACCAGTCAACAAAGGGACCTTGCAGAATTTAAAGACTTCTGGGAAGTTAGCAGAGCAAAGGGGGGCGGGGTGGGGGAACTATGGAATAGAGGAAAATCTGCAAAGTTCTACACCTTTACAGAGCTTAATACCCAGAATGCACATGAACTCAAAACTCAACCAGTCAAACGGGTGAGCCGTGGCACTGAACAGAAATCTCTCAAAAGAAGAATTACCCACTCAGCAGGCAGAGGCAAGCAGATCTCTGTGAGTTCGAGGCCAGCCATGTGCATTTTATAGCAAACTCAGGACAACCACGGTTACTATGTGTGATGTTGTCTTTAAAAGGCTATTTCCCAAACCAGAGGTTCTAAATGGTACCCAGTTCCGGGGTTCAATTTCCCCGTTGAGCTGTCAGGCAGAGTAGCCCCAACAACAACACACAGGAAATTGCCAGTGTTCTTGGTTGCCCAAAAAAGAACCAGACAGCATGATTAGACGCTGACAACACCACGGACTGGGGCCTTCTGCTTGGCCTAGTACTGTTGCTGTTGTCAGGATAAGATGTAACCAGAGGGGCCTGGGACCCTCTCACCCTCAGGGGTTTGTGGTGTAGTTGACGGCATGAGCAAATTACAGGGCTACCAGAAGGTGGCAGAGTAACGCTGAAAATTTGCTCATTGTCTTCAAAGAGATCTAGGCTTTACGCAAGTACCGTCGTCATTTTCTAACTATGGTGTGGAGCCCAGACGACGCTAGGGGGCGCGCTGAGCTCGCGGAAGCCACCCAGACTCCTCCTCGCTTAAAGGTTGCCCGATTGTTCTATGCTAAACTGAATTTATCGTGAAAATTATGCTTTTTTGAAATTTTCTTGTTACATTGCAGTATGGATGTTTTGCCTTCACATATGCGTCTGGTGCCCCTGGGAAGCCAGAAGAGAGAACGGGATCCCTAGAATGGGGAGTGAAGAAGCTTGAGACTCAAACCAAGACATCCAGAGAGCATCATGCTCTTAACCTTCTCTCCAGCTCACGTGTTTGTTTTCTTTTCATTTGCAGAGGAAGGGGTTCTGAGAAAAGGATCTTACCTGTAGCCTAGGCTGGCCCGATTTGTATGCGCGATCAAGGCTCGTTTTCAAATCCAACGTTATCTCCTATGAGATCTGTTGCCCTCTTCTGGTGTGTCTGAAGACAGCTACAGTGTACTCATATATAATAAATAAATTAATCTTTTTTTAAAAATGGTAGGAGGGGCTAGAGAGATGGCTCAGCGGTCAAGAGCACCCGACTGCTCTTCCAGAGGTCCTGAGTTCAATTCCCAGCAACCACATGGTGGCTCACAACCATCTGTAAAGAGATCCAATGACCTCTTCTGGTGTATCTGAAGACAGCTACAGTGTACTTATATATAATAAAAGAATACATCTTAATAAATAAATAAATAAATAATTAATTTTAAAAAAAGGTAGAAAGCATCTTCACTTGAGAATTGCCAGACAGCTGCCCTCAATCTGGTTTTCTTCCTTTCTTCCTTCCTTTCTTTTTTTCTTTCTTTCTTTCAGACTTGTTTAGTTTTGTGTTTCATCTGGTACAGTGTTTTGCTTGCATGTAGGTCTGTGTGAGGGTGTCAGATACCCTGAACTGGAGTTACAGACAGTTGTTAGTCGCCAAGTGGTTGCTGGTAATTGAATCTGGGTCCTCAGGAAGAACAGCCAGTGCTCTTGAGCCCTGAGCCCACTATCCATTCCCCACCCCCCTAATGATTAAATGTTTTAATTGTGCTGGGCATGGTGGCACACATACATCTTTCAATCTCAGCACTTGGGAGGCAGAGGCAGGAAGATCTCTGGGAGTTCAAGACTAGCCTGGTCTACAGAGTGGATTCCAGGATAGCTAGATCTACATAGGAAGAAGATCTTGGCTCAAAACCGAACAATGACTTTAAAACAAAACAAAACAAAACAAAAAACTGTGTCTGGTAATCCAGGCTGGCCTCAAAGTTTCCTGCCTCCCAGCCCCCAGCACTGCAATACAGACATGTATACCCAGCAGGACCTTCAGCATTTTTTAACTTTAATGAGTGAGGCAAAAACATTCTTTTTAGCGTGCCCATGCCTGTATGTGTGTGTTTGTGTGTGTGTGTGTGTGTGTGTGTGTGTGTGTGTGTGTGTGTGAGAGAGAGAGAGAGAGAGAGAGACAGAGACAGAGACAGAGACAGAGACAGAGAGAGAAAAGGAACCTAAGAATGGAAGGAGAAGGCTATGCTCAGGGGAGATGTTTTGTCTTTCTTTCAACAAGAGAAGAAAAGCTATTAACTTCCCTCAAAATTAATAAATATTACATTTGACCAGAGGAGACCCCCTGAAAATCTTGGTTGCAAAAATGAAGGAAGAAAACAAATAGAACAAAACCAACAAAACAAAACATGAATTCTCTTCCCTCTATGTGGAAACGTCCATGAAAGTGACTGAGACATGAATGTCTGCAGACAGGTGTCGCTATGCATAGCCAGTGAATCTCGGTGGCCACAAATCCTGCATGGTTCTCAAGTCACCCTTTCCCATGGCATGGCTGGATACTTACACTGCAGCTTGGGCATAGAGCGCACACAGACGTATAGAGTCTGATGCCTTTCCTTCTCGCACATAGAACAGAATCATCTTGAACTGAACTGTGTACACTTTACACTCCATGCATGTGTTAATGCAGAAATGGATGTTACCTATAAACGTTAGTGTGTTTACAGGGAAAGGACCAGACACCAAAGGAGACCAGACAAAACGTCCAGATGATCCAACCTCAAACTGCCTCAATGGCTGGCTCCTCAAAAATACGCATCCAGAAAATCTTCAAAGCTTCTAGTTAAAATCTTCCAGCCCCAGAGAATGCTCTGTCCAGGACTTCAGTGAAGCCCTGCACTTTCCCATCTTGTAGACACCAGACAGCGAATGTGACAGCTAGCTTTCCTAGGACTTGTCCATTGTCCTAGTTACCTTAGGGTCCCTGAAGGATACCATCATTCCCAGAAAGTGGGAAACAATTTTAAGAACACTAAGCCCTCAGTCCCAAAAGTTGGGGTGGTAGCTGTTTGGTTGTTGAGTGGGTGTAGAATGTTTGTCATTGGGAAAGTCTGGGTGGTCACCAGTTCTTAAAGGTCCTGGTCAGGGAGGAAACAAAGGAAGAAGATTTTCTTTTCTTTCTTCTGTCCTTCATTCTCTACTATCCATTGTCAGGGTTGGAGCGGGAGAAGGGATGAAAAAAGAAAAACAGGGTATGTAGGCAAACATTTTTTCTAGCCTCCTTTAATTAATGATATTCAGCCTCCCTTTTGTGCACCACCCTGAAGAGGTAGTGAAAGAGAAAAGTTATTAGCATATGGAGGATGTGGACTTGTTTAACAATAGTTCTTTGGGGTGAGCTCAATCTCCTTTGTCAGTGGTTCAGTCCTGTAGCAAACACCACATACGAATCAACAGCTGCAGTCCAGTGTTCCCAGCCAGCAGACCCCACACAAGAACCAGCAGCCACAATCCAGTCCTCTCTGCAGGCAGACACCATGCCTGAACCAGTAGCTGTAGTTCATTCAATCCTGAAGAAACCGCAAGGCTCACCAACCAAGAAGCTGCAGGAACCTCACAAGCAGTTCTTTGTAGAGTTCCTCTCCATGGCTGCAGTGTTACCACATGTGGATCTCAGCACAACTATGTGAGGCTGACCAATCCACGCTCGTCCTTAACTAAGAATAGCAAGGCAGAGCAAAACAAACCCAATGCAGAGCTGGGTACCAGCCAAAACCTGCCCAAGTTTCACCTGCAGACTGCATGCTGTCCTAACAGGGGACAAGCAGAACACAGAGGAAGATGACTGTGAGCTTTACCAAGACAAGTCGGGGAGTCCTTCAATATTCCTGCTCCACAAAGATGTCCACCATACACTGGGCCAGCAGCCTGAAGCTGGACGCCTCAGCACTGCAGGAGAATCTTGGGTGACTGTCCAGGCAGCCAGCAATCTCTGCCATTTCTGCAGCTTTTGAAGCTGCTTGCTCTGCACTTCCCGTTTTCTCAGGGAACATTTATCCTTCTCAGGTCACTGATGGGGAGGAAGACTGGATAGCTACAGTCTCACAGTAACTGTAAGCTGTTTAAGATTTCAGAAAATGATTTTGGTCTAGGAAGCTATTTTCAGGTGGATAATTTCAAGTTAGGATGGAAAGGGAATTAGGCAAAGAACTTTGGATTCAGGACAGATAGGACTTTGGATTCATAGGACAGATAATAGTTTCTCAATGGTTGGCAGATACAAAGGAACCAGACTTTATGGGTGTGATTCTTATATTTTTAATCTTGACCATTAATTAAACATCTTAACAGTAAAATTAATTCCTCCTAATCAAATAAATAATAATTCTTAATGAAGAATTAATAATTGTTAACTCTTTATGTTTTTATCCTTGTTCTCACTGTGTATAGTTGACGATGTCAGAGAAAGATTTGCCTTTTGTAGGACTAACGGGGGCAATGCTGAGGTAATGTTGTTGGGCCCTGTGTGAGGAAGCCTCTCCATCCTACCCTGCCTACCTAAAGCACCTTCTGAAGGATTAGATACAAAGCCTATGTCCTATAGCCAAGGGGAGCAGAAGGCAGGATTGTGGTCAGAGGGAGGTACAATGGGAAGAGAGAAGCATGGGGGATTTGCCACCCAGACTCAGAGGGGTCAGGATGTGTGAATCTGAGGAGAGGTGAGCAGCCACATGGCAGAACTTAGGATGGTGTAAATGGGATAACTGAGTTAGGAGAAGCTGGGACAGGCCCAGCATGAAGCCTAGGCATCCATAAATAAATGTAAGTCTGCTGTCATTATGCAGAGCAAGGACAGGCAGGCAGGAATGTCCCACAGAAGCAGCAGGAGCTGGAGCAGGAGCAAGAGCAAGCAGACAAAGAGCAAGCGATTCCTTCCATGTCTTCACTGAGGCCTCCAGCAGAAGGTGTGGCCAGATTAGAAACAGGGAGGGACTCCACTCAAATAATCAGGATTACAGGTGTCTCTTCCTCCATCAAAGGAAAGGATCAGAAACTGATCTTCCCACTTCACCTTAAGCAAAACCGCCTCACAGATGGTGCCCTCCATTTTGGGGTTTTAGTTAACCCCCCATGTAGCTGACATCAAACAATCAACATCATAGTCCAGGTCAGAGTTCTGCAACTACTCTGGGGCTTTGCAGCTCCTCTGAGCACTCAGGGCTCTGCCTCCTGCCTCCTCTCTTACAGGGCGTTTTCTTCCCACGGGTGGAAAAGCATGTAAAGTTCTTCTGGATGTAAGTGTGATGAGAGCAGGGCAGCATGAGACCTGAGACCCTGGAGAAGCACAGACAGCAAGGAAGTCCTGGGGCAGCTCAGCCAGCCTGGGTCCCCTTTACCCTCAGCTCCATGGGCTCAGACTCCGTCCTCTCTGTTTCTTCCACCAGGTGGCGCCATTGGCCAAGAATGGGACGCTTCTCTACCATCTTCAACAGGTGAGACCTGGAGGGTCAGCTGTGGGAGGGAAGATGGGGAAAGGGGACACCTTTCTCTGCAGGAAAGCTCTGGATGTTTGGATGTCCTGGTCTGTTATAAATTAGTATTCAACCACCTGAGTGGAATTTATCTTGTTCATTGGGAATAAAAACTGACATCTGCTCAATTGCAAAGATCAATGCACACTGTGTTTTCTTCCTTGGATGAGGCTGTGTCCCTCTGTGCACAGTAGGTCCACACAGTGAAAGATCTTTTGTATATTTAATTTTATGCTGTTCTGCAAATTGTCATTTCAATACACTATTTCACCGATCTCTACCTTCCTGTTACAGAGCTCCCTTCATTGGCTGGTGGTCCACTGTTGTCTGAACAGCACTGTGCCCTCCGCCCCTGGCCTCTCACTCTAGATGTGTAGGGGTGAGACAGGCAGGATTATTAAAATCATACTTTTATATTTTATTTTCATGACATATCCTCTTTGTGCATATAAATATGTAGGTGCACAACCATTGATCCCTTGGAACTGAAGTCACAGATGGTGGTCGGCCACCATGTGCTGAGGGAACTCAACCTGGATCCTCTGCACCAGCAACAAGTGCTCCTGGCTGCTGAGCCATCTCCCCAGCCACCATTGGAATGTTTGCCTCAGGAACCACACAGCTGCCTCACAGCTGCTGGCTGACGCCATAGAGAAACCAGAGGCCAAGGAAGAGACAGGGTCAGTGCAGAGCTCAGGAGGGAGGGGAGCTGGGCATGGATGGGGTGAGACCTGAGGGACAGAGACACAGAGGGGCTGAGCAGGAGGAGACAGAGACAAAGGGGGAGACCTAACTCAGCAGAGTGCCCTGTGTGAGGGCATTTCCCTCAGCCTGCACTGGACACATCTCCAGAACCCTGCTGGCCTCTTACACTTCACAGTGACTGCTGTGCTGGTTTGAATGAGAACAGCCACACAGGCTCATGGGAATGGATCCTTCAAATCCAGCTGAGGCCATGTTCAGAGAGGATTGGGAGGTGTGGCCTTGATGGAGGATGTGTGCCACTGGTGTGTGCACTGAGGTTTTAAAAGACTTTCACTGGGCTGGAGAGATGGCTCAGTGGTTAAGAGCAACGACTGCTCCTGAGTTCAAATCCCAGCAAACACACGGTGCCTCACAACCATCTGTAATGAGATCTGATGCCCTCTTATGGTGTCTGAAGACAGGTACAGTGTACTTTATGAATAAATTATATATATTATATAATAATATTTTATATTACATATATTATATATATCAAAATTTTTAAAAAATCGACTTTCACTATTCCCAGTGTCTCAGTCTGTTACTTGCAAATCAAGTCGGGAGCTCTCAGCTGTTCCCCCACCACACCTCTCCTCTGCCATCATGGACTCAAATCCTCTGAAACTATATAACAGATTAAACATATTCTTTTATAAGATGCCTTGGTCATAGTGTCTTATCACAGTAATAAAAACTAACTAGAGCTAGTGTGCTGACACAGGCCTTCAATCCTATTGTGGTTGATTGAATAGGTGGCCCCCATAGACTCATGTGTTTGGATGCTTGGCCCACAAAGAGTGGCACTATTAGGAGGTGTGGCCTTGTGGGAGTAGGCGTGGCCTTGCTGGAGGAAGTGTGTCACTGAGAGGAAGGGCTTTGAGGTCTCTATGCTCATGCTCTGCCCAGTGTGGAATGAGAGCCCCCTCCTGGCTGCCTTTGGATCAAGATGTAGAAGTCTCAGCTCCTTCAGCACCATGTCTGCCTGCAGCTGCCATGCTTCCTGTTATAATGGACTAAACCCTTGAAACTGTTACCCAGCCACTATTGAATGTTTCTTTTTAGAAGTGTTGCCTTGGTCATGGTGTTTCTTCACAACAATGAAAGGGAAACTAAGACACCCAGCCCTCAGGATGCAAAGGCCATGTATCTCTGGGAGGTCAAGGCCAGCTTGGTCTACATAGTAAGTTCCAGGACAGCCAGAGCAGTGCAGACAGACCTTGTCTCAAAAAACAGAATAAATGAGAAGAAAAGTAACAGAGACAGATCCTTTCTGTGGGGCTGCCTATCCCTACCGCATCCTTAGGTCAGTCAGGATGGAACCTAAGAGCTTCAAGTTCCCATGGAAAACACTCACAGCACCTAAGAGTGGTTCACTGAAACAGGAGCCGCCGAATCCTGGAGAGGCTGCTGGGCTGCTGTGGAGACCTGCATGGGGAGGGGACTGGAGTTCACACCTGTGCTCACCACATTTGTTGCTCTGTGTGATGGGTGACTCTCTTCAGGAGCCCCCACCCATCTCTCCTCTTCTTTCCACTTCAGTTCTGTGGCTGTGATTTGGAGACATCCACAGAATGAAGAAACGTGTAAATTTAATCTTTCCCCACACTACTGACCAGGGATGAAACCTCACATCACCAGCGTGTGCTCTCTGGCCTGAGAATCATCTTTCCTCCAGTGTCCACACTGCTCACCTGAGGAACTCTGGGGCCAGCTCGGTTATTAGATCCAGTGTCCCACACAACTGTGACTTTCATGTCCCTCACCCCCTCAGCTCCTAAGTGTGAGTGAGGTCAGAGAGGGGGTGAGAGGTCACAGATTGATAACTTCTCCCACACTCTCTCATTATTCTGTGGTATAGTTAATTACAGGTCCCCTCCTACCGTGATTTAGTCACTAAAGCAGCTGCACCGGGGAAGTGTGGACACAGGGAAGTGCAGTGTAGCACAGGGCTCTGTGCTGTCTGTGGTCTCCACAGGGGTCTCTTCCCTGTGGACAACGGGGTCTCCTGTGCTGAGACAACGACCCAGGTCCACATGGACAATCTCAGGACTGGGAATGAAGATCCTTGTAAAACGCACCCACCTGGAGCCACAGATGCATCTTCTGGGAATAAACACAAGGAGTCTGGGTCTAAACCGGAGGTTGAGAAGACAGATCCTGAGGGAAGAGGCAAAGTCTCCTCTTTACAGATCAGAGTCCTGCACTCAGGCTTGGCAGTGTGAGCCGCCCACTGGTGCCCTGGTCTCTGTGGGGTCCGGGTGGGGCTTGCAGGCCAGAGCCTCCTCTTAAAGGAGAAGCATCTCTCCACTGCATCCACAAGGCTTGTGTTGTGATTGTGTTCCAGGAAGTCACTTTTCTTCTAGAAGACTCCAGGGTCTGACTTCTGAAGAGAAGAAGGAAGAGGAGGGTGGAGGAGAGCACACAGGAGCCTGGCCTGCGGGTGTCTCCTGGTGTCCACACAGCTTCTGGGTCACCATGACTTGGAGACACCATGACAAACAGCGCTCTGCCCCACAGCACAGGGTTCAGGCAAAGTCTTAGTCCCCAGGCTGTGAGGTCAGGGTCAGGGCTGGGGATTCCCCATCTCCCCAGTTTCACTTCTGCTTCTGATCTGTGTCAGGTCCTTCTGCCCGGATACTGATGACATTCTGGAAATTCTCACTCCCATTGGGTGGCGTGAACCCTGTGAACCAATCAGCGTCGCCCCAGACACTGGTTATAAAGTCCACGCAACCCGCGGGACTCAGAGGCGTCCGGGATGGGGGCCCTGTCACCGCGCACGCTGCTCCTGCTGCTGGCGGCCGCCCTGGCCCCGACCCAAACCCGCGCGGGTGAGTGCGGGGTCGGGAGGAAACGGCCTCTGCGGGGAGGGGCGGAGGGGGGGCATCGGGGAAGCCGGGTCCCCGCGTCGCACACCAGACCCTCCGCCGTTTCTCCACCCGCATCCAGAGCCCCGCGCCCTGCTCCCCGCCCGGCCCGCGCACCCGCCCGAAGTCCGGGGAGGAAATCGGTGTCTCACCGCGCACCACCCCCAGGCTCACACTCGCTGCTGTATTTCTACACCGCCATGTCCCGGCCCGGCCTCGGGGAGCCCTGGTTCATGGAAGTCGGCTACGTGGACGACACGGAGTTCGTGCGCTTCGACAGCGACGCGGAGAATCCGAGGATGGAGCCGCGGGCGCGGTGGATGGAGCGGGAGGGGCCGGAGTATTGGGAGGAGGAGACACGGATCGCCAAGGGAAACGAGCAGTGGTCCGAGTGCACATGAGGACCCTGCTTGGCCACTACAACCAGAGCGAGGGCGGTGAGTGACCCCGGGTCGGAGGTCACGACCCCTCCCCGTCCCTACATGGCTGGAGACTTCCTGGTCCCAAGTCCGAGGTTCAGGACTAGAACCGACCCGGGCCGGTTTCCCTTTCGGTTTGGAGGAGTCCGCGGGCGGGCGGGTCCGGGTCTGACCACGGGGTTCCGCAGGCTCTCACACCTTCCAGTGGATGTATGGCTGTGACGTGGGGTCGGACGGGAGCCTCCTCCGCGGGTATGAGCAGTACGCCTACGATGGCCGCGATTACATCGCCCTGAACGAAGACCTGAAAAGCTGGACGGCTGCGGACATGGCTGCGCAGAATACCCGGAACAAGTGGGATCAGGCTGGTGTTGCAGAGCAATACAGGGGCTACCTGAAGGGCCAGTGCATGGAGTGGCTCCACAGATACCTGGCACCCAGGAAGGAGACGCTGCTGCGCACAGGTGCTGGGACCGCGGGCTTCTCCTCCTCTGCCCTTGGGCTGGGGCTCAGTCCTGGGGAAGAAGAAACCCTCAGCTGGGTGATGCCCCTGTCTCAGAGGGGAGACAGTGTCCCTGGGTCTCCTGATCCCTCATCACAGTGACTGCACTGCCTCTCCCAGGGCCCAGCCTTCTCCCTGGAGAGCTCTGAGTCCCTCTCAGGAGGGAAGGAGAGAATTTCCCCACTTAACAGCAGGGGCTCCCTGCTGTCAGCCATGGCCTCTCCCAGGCCAGGTCCTCTGCCCACACCCACTCTCTGAGGACACTGACTCCTGTCCTGCTGAGTGTGTCAGCCCTTACACCTCAGGACCAGAAGTCTCCTTTACCTCATAGGAGACATGGACTCCACTACACTAGGCTGGTTCCCCCAGTTTCTAGAACTTTCCATAGAACACATTCTCATAGATTTCTTCCCAGACTGTGCGGTTTGCATCTCTAATACCCCATATCTCTCTATTCCTACAGTGGTGAATGGTCCCATGAGCCCTTATGGGGTACCCTGGAGGAATAAAATTGTGGGATTTCTTTTTTTTTTTTTTTTTTTTTTTTTTTTTTTTTTTTTTTTCCCCGGGGTTTTTTTTTTTTTTTTTTTTCCGGGGGTTTTGTTTTTTTTTTTTTTTTAATTTTTTTTTTTTTTTTTTTTTTTTTTTTTTTTTTTTTTACTTTTTTTTTTTTTTTTTTTTTTGAACGCATTATTTTGTTTCTAGTCAGTTTTTTGCTGCAAACACATATTAAATCAATTATTTTCCATTCCCTCTTCCGTTCTATGACCACCCACCTCATGCTATAGAACATCACATAAGGACGGCCATGTTGACCCACTGGCTCATGTGGATTCCCTCTTAGCTTCTGAGTCCCTCAGGAAAGTGTGCAGTTCTGTGCTGAGGGGACCAGCTCTCCCTGCAGCTCACTAGTGAGATGACAGTTGAAGTGTCAGACACACACAGTTCAGTGTCATCATTGATTTAACTGTGTCTTGTGTAGATTTCAGTTTGTCTTGTTAACTGTGTGATTTCTTAAATCTTCCACACAGATCCCCCAAAGGCACATGTGACCCTTCACCCCAGACCTGAAGGTGATGTCACCCTGAGGTGCTGGGCCCTGGGCTTCTACCCTGCTGACATCACCCTGACCTGGCAGTTGAATGGGGAGGACCTGACCCAGGACATGGAGCTTGTGGAGACCAGGCCTGCAGGGGATGGAACCTTCCAGAAGTGGGCATCTGTGGTGGTGCCTCTTGGGAAGGAGCAGAATTACACATGCCTTGTGGAGCATGAGGGGCTGCCTGAGCCTCTCACCCTGAGATGGGGTAAGGAGGGTGTGGGTTTAGAGCTGGGGTCAGGGAACGCTGGAGCCTTCTGCAGACCCTGAGCTGGTCAGGACTGAGAGCTGGTGTCCTGACCCCCACCTCCATTTTCTTAACCTGCCCTTCCCAGAGCCTCCTCCATCCACAGACTTCAACATGAGAATCATTGCTGTTCTGGTTGTCCTTGGAGCTGTGGCCATCATTGGAGCTCTGGTGACTGTTGTGAGGAAGAGGAGGAGAAACACAGGTAGGAAAGGGCAGGGTCTGTTTCCCCTCAGCTTCCTTTAGAAGAGTGCTCTGCTCATTAATGGCAAACATGGCCACACCCCACATTGCTACTGTCTCCAACTGGGTCCCCTGTCAGTTTTAGAAATTTCCTCCTGTCAAGACCTTCCTTGAACTCTCACAGCTTTTCTTCTCACAGGTGGAACAGGAGGAGACTATGCCCCTGCTCCAGGTTAGTGTGGGGGGCAGGATTGTCCCAAGGTGATTAGAGTCAAGCTGGAGATGGTGGGGAGGTCTGGCAACCCATAATAGCTTCTCTAGAGCAATCTTCTGGGGTCTGAGTTGTACCTTGAAATGAGTGTGTGTGTGTGTGTGTGTGTGTGTGTGTGTGTGTGTGCCCACGCCCCCCCCGTGTGTGTGTGTTTTGTTTTATCATAGGTAAGGCCAGCCCCAACAGCTGTGATTTGTCTCTCCCAGTTTGTAAAGGTGACATTCTGAGTCTGACTGGGGAGGGGCAATGTGGACATGATTGGGTTTCATGGACTCCCAGAATCCTCTGGGAGTGGAGGGTTGTTGGGCTGTTGTCTTCACAGTGATGGTTTGTGACTCTCGTTCTCTAGCATGAAGACAGCTGCCTGGAGTGGACTGAGTGACAGACGATGTGTTCAGGTCTCTGCTGTGACATCCAGAGTCCTCTGTTCTCTTTACACACCAGTGTCTGATGTTCCCTCTGATTTTGTGGGTTTGGTGTGAAGAACTGTGGAGCCCAGCCTGCCCCTGCATTTCAGGGCCCTGTCTCTGCACTGCCCTGTGTTCTCTTCCACAGCCAACCTTCCTGCTCTGAAGTGGAATACTCAGGGTTCTCGGGAAAGTTGTTTGGATGGTGTTTTGCTGTGGCAAACAGGAGGAATGTTTCCTTACAGTGGACACAGGTGTGAAAGACTGAGATTGACTGGGGAAGGAATGTTTCCCTCAGACAGACACAGGAGAGAGGATGTTCTGCTAAAGCAAGCACATGAAAGGACATGCGATGAAGGAGACTTTGCTCACAACATGCATGTATTGGTCTGCCTTACATTGCATACTTGAGCTGTATTTGTCACGGCTCCATAGTGAGAAATGCACCAATTAACTTCTGGTGGTGTGCTGCAGTCTGTTGCTGCTTCCGAGGACTGTGGCTGACTGGATGCATGGGCTGAGCAAGACTCGTTCTGAGTCAAGGCACATGGAGGACACGCGATGTTCAGAGGGTATAAATAGGGCTCCACAGAGTGACTGACACAGAGGTTGTCTTGCTGCTACAGCTCGCAGTGGAACGCTTATGAGACTTTGCTGATCTCTGCTTCCCTGACAGAGGCCCAGCTGAGAACCTCTCCTGGGGTTCCTGTTGGTCTCTCCAGCTGACTCCTGCCAGGCCTGGCTCTCTCTGCTTGGTGATGCCACTGTTGCTCACCTGACTCTACCAAACTGGACTGCTGGTGTACACGAGGTGTTTGCAAGTGGGTAGAGCTGCTGCCGACCTGTGAACTGAACTGATTGCCACACAATACACATGTGGTCGGAAAGCTGCCCTGGGCTCTCCCTGTAGCCAGGGTTCTCAGGGTCTGGTGAGATCTGTCTGCTCATCTCTCAGGATCACATCCACAGCTGAGATAAGACCTAACAGAGATGCTTATGTCCCCTGTAACTTAGGTACCGATTCCTGAACCAGGACTGTCTTACCTTTTCCATCTTGTGTTCTGGAGTTAACTCCCTGAAGTCTCTTAATCTCCACCCCCAGCTCTGTGCACCTGGGTCTTGCAGCTAATGCACCTGTGGTTGCTCTGCCTTTGGATGGCTCTGTATGGCAGGAGAGCAAAGTCCCCCTCAGAGGCCTGTGACCATTTAAATCATCTCATATTCATAGCACTAAAGACATGGGAGGCAGAAGCTGAGGTAAAAACCTGACAGCTCAGCAAGGAAACTTTATTTTCTTAACTACATATGGGAAATCTATTTACCAGCCTGATGCTACAACTAAACTCCAGCTCTTCAGAAATCTGTCTGTGTCACTCTATCAGTCTTGTCTGCCTTTCTCTTGAGTTTCTGCAAACCCAAGAGAGCTCCTGAGCTCTCTTTCACGGATTTATATTTTATCTGTGTCCTGCCAGCTGCCCCTCTGTCATTCCTACAAGTCCTAAAAGAAAATCCTATTCCACAAAGGCTCTTCAAAGCTGACAGAGACAGAGAAAGACAGAGACAGAGACAGAGAGAGAGAAACACAGAGACAGAGAGAGACAGAGAGACAGAGAGAGGTGTCAAATGTCCAATTACTTATGAAAGAAGTATTTAATTCCTCCCTTACACCCTCACCTGCTGAACCATTTCTCTGTCATGGGAGTTGGGGTTGGGAGCTGTCCAAGGCAAGCCACTACAGGCCCAACCATTTCACCTTTTTTTTTTTTTTTTTAAACATTTATTTATTTATTATGTATACATCATACAGCTTTTTTTCTGCCTGCATGTATGCACCTGCAGGCCAGAAGAGGGCACCAGACCTGATTATAGATGGATGTGAGCCACCATGTGGTTGCTGGGAATTGAACTCAGGACCTCTGGAAGAGCAGTCAGGTGCTCTTAACCGATGAGCCATCTCTCCAGCCCACAGAGGGTGATTTAATTCCACAGTTTTTTTTTTCTTGATCCAGTGTCTCTTGGTAGCTGTTGGTCCTCTCTTGTTAATGTTCAGAAAATGCAAAGTTAATGGAGCACAATCTATTCTATCCCTGGGGCCTTTATTCTTTCTTTTTGTTTTATAGGTGAGTTTTTAAGGTGTAATTGGGTCTTTTCTACTGTTTGCCCTGCAGAATTGTGTGGTGTAGCTGTAATGTGCTTTGTAATGAGGGAAGAATTGCTGCATCTTACTGGAGACGTATGCAGGGCACTGTCGGTCCTAGTTTGTACACCTATTCCCACCAGAGCCATGCCTTCCAGTAAATGTGTAATTACAGAGCCAGCCTTTTCAGAACTCAAACCATTTGCCCATTGGAAGCCTGAGTATGTGTCAATGGTGTGGTGCAAGCCTTAGGCTTCCAAATTCTGCAAACTGAAACACATCTATCTGCCAGATTCCATTTTTTATTTACTTTGTTGGTGCCCTTAGAGTTACTTCTAGTGTGCAATGGAGTTTGGTTGTACAAAAAACAAGTAGGACATTTCTTTATAAATGCCTTGGCTTGTTGCCAGGTTAAAGAATTTTTCCTTGAAACCTTAACTGTTAACATAGTGGTTTTCAGGAACATCTGAGGCTCCTAACACACTCCTTATGAATAATCAGTCATTTCCTTCATTCCCTCTGCCAATGGCCCTGGCATGACTGTGAGAGACTGAATGTGGGTGATAAGTCATGGACAGTCGCTGTTTCTGATTGTCTGGTGCAGCGGCAAAATAATGTGAATTCTGAATTATCCAGAACAAATTCAGCAGTTGCTGTGTGGAGAACAACTCTTTCTGCATATTGAGACTCAGTCACTATATTAAGAGATTCAGGAAGTTTTGATAATACCATAAAGATTGCATACAACTCTGAGTTCTGCACTGAAGCACATGGGCTTTGAATTACAAATTCTTTCTTTCTCTCTTCCTTTCTTTCTTTCTTCCCTTCTTTCTTTCTTTCTTTTTCTACTGAATTATTATCAGCCATTCCCAGCTTTTTCATCCAGATGGACTGTAGGGGCTTCAGGAAATAGTGTTCCTTTTATAATGCATTGGACAATCCAATTAGTACTTTTTGTAAACTGAAGTTGTTTTCTTTTAGGACATTTGTAAGTCTGGAGAGATCGTTTGGAGGTTAAGAGCACTGACTGCTCTTCCAGAGGTCCTGAGTTCAAATCCCAGCAACCACATGGTGACTCACAACCATCTGTATGTAACAGGATCCCATACCCTGTTCTGACAGCTACAGTGTACTTACATATAATTAAAGAATATGTGTTAATTGCTCCCAAATAGTTGTTACAAACTCTAGGCCAGTCTACATTGATTACCCATAATGAAGGAATCTCAGTATTAGTATACGGTCTATAATTTTGATGGGTCTATTCCTACAATTGTCATAATCATACTTTTATAATTAAATCAGAATCTTTTTGTTATAAGGCTTTTAATTCTTTCCTTTTAGTGTGTTATAAGAAGCTTCATTCTAAAATGTTATTCTCTTTGCACAATGAGACCCGTGGGAGAATGAGTTAAAGACAAAAGAACCGGAGGTGGGGCTCCGCGGGGGCCGCAGCCCCCAAACCTTGTCAAGTTGCAGGGAGCTGTGCAGCACTGTGCAGGGCCGAGGGAGGAACCGCCCCTTGACGCCTGCTGCCAACTCCCGGGCTGGGCGGGACCAGCACCATTGAGGATGCACAATGAGTTCACAGGACCTATCCATGTAACTGGGCCCAGGTAATTCAACACACTGTCGTGAGAGTGCACTGCATACACCTGACACACATGCACAAAACCACACATGCATAAATATTAAAAACTTCAAAAATGAGATTTCTGGGCTGAGGAAGTGGCTCAGAGGTTATGAGCACTTTTGTTCTTCCAGGAATTCCCAAGTTCAATTCTCAATACCCACGTCAGCTCCCAATCATGTAATTACAGTTGGCGGGAGAGGGTCGGCTTCGAGAGTGTGTGTGTGCGTGTTCCCATTGTGTGTCTTGTTGTAACTGACTGGTTTTTTCTTCACTTGAACAGACACAGTAAAGGAATCACCCATTCTGGACTGTGGCAGTCTGTTGTAGAAGAGGATGCAGGGGTCAGGGAGGAAACACTACTGCCCCACCCCTGACCCCACAGCCCACCCTCTCCATGCCTCTCTCTGCGTCACCACCACTCCTAAACCTAGTCCTGATTTATCAGAGTTGTTTGTCTGTTTTTTGTTTTTTGTTTTTTTGTTTTTTTTTTTAACAAAACTAAAAATGAGGGGGCTGGAGAGATGGCTCAGTGGTTAAGAGCACTGACTGCTCTTCCAGAGGTCCTGAGTTCAAATCCCAGCAACCACATGGTGGCTCAAAACCATTTGTAATGGGATCTGAGGCCCTCTTCTGGTGCGTCTGAAGACAGCTACAGTGTACTCATATATAATAAATAAATCTTAAAAAAAAAAACTAAGAACGAAACAACTGTCTGTGGTGTCTGTAAGTGCTCCGTTTGGGTGGGACTTGAGCCAGGGTCACTCTGAGGCTTGAGCCCTGTTGTGGGGCAGGGTCATAGCAAGGTAAGGCCCAAACCCGAGAGGCTGTGGCTCCCCAGCTGCCTTCTCTTCTGGTTCTACTCACTTTCTAAAGTGGCTGTGGGCAGTGAAGCTGGGGGACAGCTGGGTGTCGGGAGATAAAGAGGAAGCTCGGTATCCTCATGCCTCATCTCCCCCCAACGAGTTTCTAGTATGAAGACATGAACAATGGTGTGCGTGAACACAGGCACACATTCACACACACATACACACCAGCAAGGCTGTGTAAAGAGTCTGCAGTCCCTGGGTGGGATCAGAGAGTGTCAGCCAGGGCAGGCCCGGGGGCCTTGGGAAGCTTGGGAAGCCCTGGTAGAGGTCTGGCTTATCTGCCCTTTCTCACTTGGTCCGAAGTTCAGAAGGTCATAGGTGAAGCCCAGGTGGCCCAGGTCTTACTCAGACGTGGATCTGTATCTGTAGAACAGGCCTGTTCTGGGTTTATCTTGGAGCCCTTGGCAGTGTCGCTGGGATCCCTGGAGGGGAGAGCAGGAGGTGGGAGGAGAAAGAAACAGTGTAGCCCAGCGGCTGCCTGAGCTGCTGCTGCACCCGAGCACCTGCTCTCTGCAGGCCTTGATTTCACTTCAGGGTCAGGCACTCAGGCACCGGACCCAGGGCCCCCAGGCTGGAACTGTGTCGCTGATCTGAGATTTCAGATCTCGACAGTTGCTTTACAATTCAGTTGTGATGCCAGCCTTGGCACCAATGGGTGTTGTGAGGGTGGCCATGTGGGTGCTCAGGACAGGTAGGTGGTATTACTCTTGGTCACTTGGGGAAATGGATGTCTTCAGAAAGACATGGCCCAGAGCACAGGCCTTCTGGGGAAGAGCAGCTGCCTCTGCTCAGAGGAATGAGCAAAAGTCCTGTACCTTTAGTGTCCCTGCCTGCACCTCTCTGTGTGCCCCTCTGGGTGAGCAGAGGAGGGTGGTCTCTGCACAGAAGAGGTTTCTCACAGCCAGGGTCTCATCAGGCTGAACTACCTGTACACACGGCCAGATGCCTCAGTCTCCGTTTCGCTCTTCGTTTTTACTTTCAGAATATTTTCTGTGTGTGTACAAGTTTTGACAGCATCCATCCAAGTGCACTAACTGCATTGCCTGTGGAGGCCAGCAGAGGGCGCTGTCCTGTGGAGCGGGTTACACATGGCTGGGAGCCACCTGACTTGAGTGCTGGGCATCTCAGCTGGGTTTTCTGCAAGAGCAGCAAGTGTTCTTACCACTCGCCCTCTCCTCCCGAGATCCTCCTTTCTGAAGAGATCTGGCCGCCACATGCTGGCGGGAAGGGAAGGATGTTCACAGAGAAAGTGAGAAGACTAACACAGTCTTGCTAGGTTCCCCCACTCAAGACAATTAACCATTAGCGTTCCCTTTGCCCAGTCAAGTGTGCTGGAGAGTTTTAAATGTCAACTTGACACAAGCTAAGCCCATCACAGGAGGGAGCCTCAGTTAAGAAAACTCCCCCATAGCATTGGGCTGCAGGCAAGCCTGTAGGTCATTTTCCTGATTAGTGAGTGATGGAGAAGAGCCCAGCCTTTCTCCCTGGGCTGGTGGTCCTGGGCTCTACAAGAAAACAGGACTGGGCCCATTCTTGTAAAGGGGAGGTAGGGTGGGGGGAGGAATGTGTGAGGGGGATTAGAAGGAGGGGCTGCAAATCGAGTAAATAATGGAGAGAAGGAAAGGCTGATTTCAGGGCGTGGTGGTGCAGGCCTTTAATCCCAGCACTTGGGAGGTGGAGGCAGGCAGATCTCTGGGTTCAAAGCCAGCCTGGTCTGCCAGAGCTGTCAGAGAAACCCAACCCTGTCTGGAAAAATCACAGAGGTGGATGCTGGGGGAGCAGGCTGAGCAAGCCAGTAAGTATCCTCCACCATGGCCTTCATCAGCTTCTGCCTCCAGGTCCCTGCTGTTTGTCTTTCTGTCCTGACTTCCTTCCATGATGAACAGTGATGTGGACGTGTAAGCCAAATAAACTCTCTCCTCTTTCCTTGGTCATGGTGTTTACCACAGCAATAGAAACCCTAACCAAGACGGGTCAGAGTTTGGTTCTCACACAGTACAGTCTCCATGAAAGCCCTAGAGAGTGCGAGGCAGATGTCTAACAGGAGATCCCAGGATTCAAACCCTATACCTGGTGCAACCCCTTAACCCTTCCAGAAGCCAATACAGCTGCTGCCCTCTTCAGCCATCTTCAGAAACGTTCTTGCGATTAGTGGCTGCTGTAGGAGCTGATGAGCCCCCAGATCTAAAAAGGAACCAGAGGGTGAGGCTGGAAGGGTGGCTCAGAGGTCAGGAGCACTGGCTGCTCCTGCAGAGGACTTGAGTTCAGTTCATAGGACACACGTGGCAGCTCGAAACCATCTGTAATTCCAGTCCCAGGGGACCTGTCGCCTTCTTACGGCCTCGATGGGCACTCCACACACATGGTCCACAGACAGATATACAGACAAAATGCTCACATACATAAAGTAAGATTTAAAGTCTTAAAAATAAGGGGGCTGGAGAGATGGCTCAGTGGTTAGAGTACTATCTGCTCTTCCAGAGGCCCTGAGTTCAAATCCCAGCAATGACATGGTGACTCACAACCATCTGTAATGAGATCTGATGCCCTCTTCTGGTGCGTCTGAAGACAGCTGCAGTGTACTCATATATAATAAATAAATAAATTAAAAAAAATAAGGATTCAGATAGTGTCTTCTGTGGGTAATGTTGCTCCGTGGATACAGCACGCTTATGGTGCACAGATGTGCATGCAAGCAAAGCCCTCATAGACATAGAAATAAATCGGATGTGGGGACTGAGTACCACGTAGTAGGATATGAGGCACCTGAGAGACTGCACACCTCCCTGGAAGCAAAAGCCAACAATGCGATGGGCTTTAACTCTTTTCCTTTGCACACTTTCATTACACACTCAAAGGGTACACTTCAGCACGCTGCCCCTTTAACAGAACCCCCTTCTGGCAGAAGCCTGTTCCAAGTCTGGTGAGTGTTTACAAGGCAGGCACGCAGTTGCAGCCAGCAACTGAGCATTCATTACTCACAACCACTGAGCCTCAGAAGCAAGCTCACGGACAGCTGCTTTATCCTGGGAGCCGCCCTGGGAGCATACAGTGTGTGTGTGTGTGTGTGTGTGTGTGTGTGTGTGTGTGTGTGTGTGCACGTGTGTGTGCATACGCACACAAAAGCTCTTGTCTCTGCTCTTAGGAACAGTCCTGAGCAGTGCTGTGCTCACAATGACCTGTGTGGAACCTGCTCAGAGCCCCGGGTCGCTGGGAAGAATCTCAGCCGTGGTATTTGACAGCAGCAGAGAGATGCACGCAAGCTTTGAAGTAGTTTGTCATTGCAGCAGCTGGGTTTTCAATGCACTACCTAATTGATTAATTATTCATTAGTTCATGTATGCTGGTGAATACTCAGATATATCAATTGGAAAAGGCTGTTACCAGGACTGATTGAAGCTGCTTGCTACAAAAGCCCAGGCACAGAAGTTCCATGTCTGTGGCTCATATAAAGGCAGGAGAGAACTGAGTTCATGATGCCTGCTGACTTCACACCTTCCATGGTAAGCAAGCACACATACTGATACATTTGTGTGTGGTTTTATTTTTATTTTTTATTTTATTCTTTAACATGGGAAAGAAAGGGTTCCTTTCTTTCAAGATATATTTATTTTATGTCTATGAATACACTGTAGCTGTCTTCAGACACACCAGAAGAGGGCATCAGATCCGATTACAGATGGTTGTGAGCCACCATGTGGTTGCTGGGATCTGAACTCAGGACCTCTGGAAGAGCAGATAGTGCTCTTAACCGATGAGCCATCTCTCTGACCCTTTGGTTTTATTTTTAACACACACACACACACACACACACACACACACACACACACAGACACACAAACACACACCATATCACACACATTGAAGCACCAGTTGTCCTGGAACTCCAGGTGTCCTAGAGTTCAAACTCCAAAGATCTGCCTGCCTCTGCCCTCACCGTCATACCATAGTGCCTGGACCAAAGCCATGGGAACCACGCCAAGGTTTTAATAACACCTTGATAAACTTTAAAGGTTGTCATCCCACGCCTCTTCTATTGCCAGGTCCTGTGCAAACAGTGGGCACCTTTGAGTTGACTGATGTGTTCTACATAGACGGATCGCTGCTAAAGTGACAAAGTCACCCATCGATCAGCTTCAGAGTCCAAACTACTCAGGATATTCAGATTCCCCAGTTCAGAGGAAACTGATGTGAACATTGTACAGAACCATAACTCAGGAATCCCGAATCCTGAGACTGCGAAACCCAACCAAGCCCCGCAGTGTAGAGAGCTGGGCAGAGACAGCTTCACTACTGAGAAGACAGAAGGGGATACAGGAGTAACATAGGAATAGTAGGGAAAGGGTAAATTATTCAGTCTATTCTTATACACAACTTTGTGTATTGATACAAAATTATTGTATATTTTTACAAAATTATATTAGCTTTGTGAATTGAAACAAAATTGATGTTTATTTGATTACATTAGTATAGATCTTTGTGTATGGATTCAAATGAAGGTTACAGTTGGTTACATTGGTATAGATCCTTGGATATTGATACAAAAGTAAGGTTATATTTTGGTAACAACATAATAACTTATAACTATGTATCAACCACATGACATTAAGATACCTATGAATTTCTTAACAAGGCAATGGGAAGGACTAGTCCTTTTGAAAGTGCCTATTACAAACTGTTTTAGAAAATTTGTAAAATGCTAATGAATAGTTAATCAAACTTTTGTTTGTTTGGTTTTGTTAGTACTAGTCTTCAAAAAACCTCAGACATCTACTGAATATAACATTTAAAGATGTCTTATTAATTTAAGACTAATTTTTTTACAATGAGATGTGTCTGCTCCTGGCAGCACCGCCATACTACTTCAAGGAAGACGCTGAGCACTGAAGAACCTCCTTACAGAGTTTGCTTCACATGTGGCTGCCACTGGGCAAGAAACTGCCCTTCCTTCAACTGCTGACAGAATACTGTCCAGCCTGGACCAAGAAAGCACAGGAAGGCAAATGCTGAACTCTGTCAAGACTAGGTAGAGAAGAAGTCCCTCATGGTTCACAGAACAATCTGTCAGATGCTCTGGGCCAGTGGCCTGAAGACATGGATGCTCCAAACTTCCAGAAACCCCTGGGTGACTGTCCAGGGAGCCAGCAGTCTCTGTCCTTCCTATGGTTTCAGAAGCTGCTTGTTCTGCACTTCCTGTCTCTTTTGAGAACATTTATTCTTCTCAGGTCTCTGATGGGGTTGAAGACTAGATAGCTAAACTCTCACAGTTAAACCTAAATTGTTTAGGATTTTAAAAATGTTTTAAGGGTTTTTTTTCATTTGTTTTAGATTTATTTTAGTTATATGAGCACACTGTTGCTATCTTCAGACACACCAGAAGAGGGCATCAAATCCCTATTACATATGGTTGTGAGCCGCCATGTGATTGCTGGGAATTGAACTCAGAAACCTCTGGGAGAGCAATCAGTGCTCTTAACCGCTGAGCCATCTCTCCAGCACTGTTTTAAGGTTTAAAAAGAGGTAGGTTGATAAGTGTAAGTTTTGATAGAAAGTGATTTGTGTACAGACCTTTGGACTCACCAAGGTTGGATAGAGAGTGGAACACTTTCTCCAAGGTTGCCAAATTCAAATAAGTGGACTGGACATTGTGAATGTGATGGTTACCCGACAGTATATAGTTTATTGATGTTGGAAAAACAGCAACTGTTCAGACAAAAAGAGGGGAATGTTGCAAGATACCTGATCACATTGTGTAGCCCAAGATTGTGAACTTGGAACAGGAAAATCCTGTCTCTGCTTGTGGAGTTGCACAGCCCTGAGAGACGCCTTTAAGCCAAGAGCGTTCTGTTCAGTGTGGACAGGTTGCTGTGGTGCGGCTCAGACTTACACACACCTTTTCTCCAACAGCTTTCTGTAAACGGTGTTAAATAAAATCAGCCATAGGTCAAGAGGCCGAGCATGCGATCAGAAGGCAGGGGTGGACATAGGAAAACACAGGAAGTAGAAAGGAGGGAGACTGAGGTGGAGGGAACTGAAGGTGTGGAGAAGGAGCTTTCACCTGCTGAGGCCTTGGTAGAGTAGGGAGGTCTTTCTTTGCCTCGTTGAGCCAGCAGGTTTTCACCCCAAAATCTGGCCCCTTCATCTTCATTCGTAAAATTGAAGGACTGGGATTTTGTTTTTAAAAACAACATACCATGAAAACCAATGTTTTAAGATAGAAACCAGGTCCATCTTGGCTGATGACCTCATCAAAATATAAGCTTCCACATGACTGGCAGCCATCTTTACTATGGTTAAAGAGTACACGCCCTGTGAGTTCAGGATCATCTTCAGATGACCACTTGCCACAATAACCTTAAAACTTCTTTGTTCTAGTGAGCTTTCTGTATCATTGTATCACTTTGTAGACTAAAGAAGTACCAATCAGACTCGAGAATTTCTGATTGGCATACATTTTTGTATGAAGATAACAATTTAAGGTTACATTTGTTACAACGTACTATATTTGTGACTCAACTCTGGTTTGGAATATAGTGTATGTAATTATAAAAATTTAAGGTTTTGAATGTCTACTTGGCTTATCAAAAGCTGGTTTAAGATGTGTGTCTAAACTCCTCTGCCTTTGCTAACTGCTGAGCACCAAGCTGCTA
This sequence comes from Rattus rattus, assembly GCF_011064425.1. Lineage (NCBI taxonomy): Eukaryota > Metazoa > Chordata > Mammalia > Rodentia > Muridae > Rattus > Rattus rattus. The sequence continues at coordinate 8,564,905 of NC_046171.1, read as the reverse complement.
TAAAGTGTAGATAAGCACAACACACGCTAGATGAATAAGGTAGGCATTTCATTCTAAAATTTTATGTTATATGAGCATTATATGCATTCATGCCTTTGTGATTGTGACAGACCCCTGGATCCATAGTTACAGACCATCCTGCCTTCGATGTGGTTGTTGGGATTTGAACTCAGGACCTCTGGAAGAGTAGCCAGTGCTCTTCACTTCTGAGACATCTCTCAACCAGTTATATTTGATAACAAATAAGGTATACTGATTAATACGTTATACATTTCTAAGGCCTATTCAGCTTCACCGTGACATTTGTGTAGCTTTGTGTCCTTGTTCACCTTGTTGGGCTTTAGCTATTGGAGAAACTGAGTCATACAAAAACTGTGGTGACCTATAATGGTATGCGATAAAAGCAAGACACCAGTCTCTTATGGACGAAGGTTACAACATTTATGGTTTATTTGGATGATAAAGGAGCTTCACCTCAAATTACAAAGGCTCAAACTTAACAGAGACAAAGTTGCAAAATCTGAATCTTAGGAAAGTTGCCGACTTATTGTAAACTGTTGAGGACAATTAACAATGCACGTCAAGCACAGGAACACGGTTTATTAAGCTACTGTGTATGTTTCCAAAGTTAAGCACAAAACAAGTTACTAGAATCAAGGAAAGTTTGTTCAGGTCAGATATCCTTACTATTACAGCCCTGAAAACTCTTCAGAGATCTGCTGAATATGGCATTCAAGACGCTGGAAAACTGATGCTACCCTGGGTCTTCTGCCTGCACTGAAATCAAGACTCCCACAGTGGAACCTTCAGGGATTGTCCAGGTAAGGGAGAAGTCTGTCATTTTTAAGAGATTTGGAAGCTGCTTGGTCTGTACTTCCTGCTTACTCAGGTGAAATTCATGCTTCGCAGAGCTCTGATGGTGTTGACTAGGGAGAGTTTTGTCAGTTGAACCGCAAGCAACAACACAGGCTTCAGGTGCTCCTCAGTTCTCTCCCTGTGTAAACATCATAGGCCACTTTCCTAGAGTTGCTACTGTGTCCAGACACTGATCACATTGTTGCGAGATTCTAAGAAGAGATAAATCCACGCCACAGATTTCAATGTAACTTCTTACTATCCCTTTTTGTAAAGGAAGTTGTTTTACAATGATTGCTCTCAGTAACCAACCACCTGCATCTTGTGGTGAGTAATTGGATAGAAAAAACTGCGAAGTTTAAGTAGGTTCTAAGGATATGAAAGCTTAAGTTGCAAGACTCTTAAAACTGTGCTTTGAGATCTGTGGATGTGACCTATAAAGGTCTGAAAAAGTGCTTTAACTGCAATTTATAAAGGTCTAAGGAGGTGTTTTAAGGTGTGCAAATGCAATTTGTAAAGGTCTAAGAAAGTGATTTAATGTGTATGTAAAAACGAAAAATGTTTCATATTTCTTCGTTTTTTATGCTATTGTTATATTTAGGCCTAGAAAGCTCAGAGTTTAAAATTCATCAATGGAGTTCGGATGAGTTATTGACCTAACTATGATAAACTGCGATTGCTATTACAGTCACAAGCTCAGGATTATGTATTTCCTATGGTATGCTATACTTCTAAGTACAGACTAAAAGTGCTTCTCACTGAGCTAAAAAATGCCTGTCCAATCTGTATACACCCAGTGTTCTGGAGAGAGGAAAGAGTTCTCATGCTTTTTACGCCAAGTCATTTTGGGGTCCCCATGCTTTTACTACAACTCAAAGGCGTGAGACTGCTGCCTTTTCTACAATGTGACATTCAGGACAGATTACACAGTAGTATGTTAGCATGTCTAAAATTTATCTCATTTTGTAAACTTAAAAAAATCTTCTAAGCTTTGAAGAATCTACCTAAATCCACCTTTCATGGGTCAAATGGATTCCAGATAAGTACTGTCTATCAACATCCTGTTTAGTCTCCTGCCTATTCAGTTTATTCCCAAGGGTGGGGTTTCCTCCTCCTCTCTGAGGTCTTGCGATGCCCCACCCCTAACTAATGAGCCTAAAAGATTCAAAGGATCACCTAACGAACAAATTTCTTCTAATCTCCTTACCTTTACCTTCTGATCCTTATCTATACAGATGTGCTTCAGGGAAATGCTAGCTCCAGGTGTTTCCTCAAAATCCGGGTGCCACACAGCTTCAAAGCACCTGCCCCATGATGGTTCAACTTAAAGATGAGTCTGCATTCCTCAGCTGCAGATGGCCCTGCAGAGCCTGGACAGTGAGGGGACAGTCTGCTGTTTTTGAACCTCCCCAGCTTCCCAGCTTTCTTGGGTCCTCAAAGATGTTGCCGCACCTCAGAGAGCAGGAGGCAGTCTAAAGAGTATGATGACCCTGTGAGGCCTAATGGATCACCCCTTCCTATTTTCTCACTGTACAGAGTAAATAAGAGGAAGGGATGTCTGTAACCAACAACCACCCACCTTCCAGAACCAGCCTGCTCTCAGACCCTCAGTGCCAGATGCCACATCATCACCAGCCACCAAATGTGACACATTTCCACTGTGGCCACAAGTCGTGCACCCTTATCCTTCCCAGGTCTTCGCAGATGGCTCTTTTTCTCTTCAACCCACTGCTTACCCCCAATAAATCTCTCACATGAAGCCTGTTCTGTGTGTGATCTTTGCAACATCCCTTAGCCCTCTGATCCATGCAAGAACTCTAAGAAGCCTCCCAGGGTCACCCTGAATGTTTGCCCAGCTGGGCAGGTGTCTGGTGGAGCAGGACCTGAAGCTGCATGAAGTCTGAGCAAAGACAGAAATTGTAAACGTCCAAAGAGTGGAAGGGTGCTTCTTCTCATTCCTCTTTTTAATACTGTCTGTCTGTCTGTGTGTCCATGTGTCTTTCTGTGTCTGATGTGTTTGATGTTATGTATATATGTTTATATGTATGTTTGCATGTATATATATTTTATACATGCATGTACATATGCATATAGGTATGTATTGCATGTATATATGCATGCATGTATGTATATATATGCCTCTGTCTATCTGTCTGTTTCTGTCTGTCTATCTATCCTATCTATCTACCTAACCTACCTACTTCCTCTCTTCAGTCCCTCCAAATCAGATTGGCCTGCTCTGAGGGAGAAAAATGTCCCTATTTCTCCCCCCCCCCCACATTGCTCTGACTTTATCATTCTCTCCTGTGATTATATCAGCAGCAGCACCAACAGGCAGGGGACAGACAAGTCCTCAGGACTGAGGGGCAGGGATGAGGTGGGAACCCACCCCTTCTTTGCATTCCAACTGTTTTACCATGGGTCCTCCATCCAGAGGGTAGGGCAGGGGGAGGAGCTCATCCACATCCTCCTCCCTCAGCTCTCACTGGGAGACCCTGCACCAGGAAGCCATGCTGTTTGCATTTTGTCAACTTCACACAAACCAAGACAGATTTGGGAAGAGGATCCTGAGTAGAGAAAATGCCTCCATCCAGGCTACCTTTAGGAAAGTCTATGAGGCATTTTTAAAATTATTATTAACGATGAATATGGAAGGGCTCAGCCCACTGGAGGTAATCTTGGCTGGTGGTCGTGGATTGTACAAGAAAACAGGTTGAGCTGCCATGAGGAACAAGGTAGTTAGCAATGGTTCTCATGGTCTCTGCTTCAGCTCCTACCTCTAGAGTCCTGCCTCAAGATCCTGCCCTGAATCTCTTCAATGATGGACTGTGATGTGGAAGTGGAAACTGAAATAAATCCTTTCTTCCTCAAGTTGATTTTGGTCATTGGGGTCTTATCACAGCAATGGAAACACTCACTAACACAGAGGTGCACAAGGGCCTTACTCTGCTCCCTGCGTTCACCACCTTCTCCTGCAGCACAACCCTGCTCTTTCCTTGCCTTGGAGCCACAACCCTCTTTACAGCTCCTAGGATCTGATTCCTTTGACCTCCCACTGGGTCAGATCTTGGGTTGGTTGGTAAAGTCCATGCAGCCTCTCACAGACCTGTCCCCCCTTATCTCCGATGGGATGGCCACTGCGCCGCCCTTTGCTCCTGCTGCTGGCGGCAGGCTGCCTGCCCGGACCCAAACCCGCGCATGGTGAGTGCCAGTCAGGGAGGAAATGGCCTCTGCAGATTTATTTATTTAATTTATGGCAGGGGCACCTTCTAGGAAGCCAGGTCCCATAGATGTCGCACACCAGACCCTGTTCCTTCTCCACCGGCGTCCGGAACCCCGCGCCCTGCTCCCCGCAATGCCCGCGCACCCGCCCGGGGTCCCGGGAGGAGGTCAGGGTTTCACGCGCGCCGCCCCCAGGCTCACACTCGCTGCGGTATTTCATCACCGCGGTGTCCCGGCCTGGCCTCGGGGAGCCCCGGTTCATCTCTGTCGGCTACGTGGACGACACGGAGTTCGTGCACTATGACAGCGACGCGGAGAATCCGAGGATGGAGCCGCGGACGCGGTGGGTGGAGCGGGAGGGGCCGGAGTATTGGGAGAGGGAGACGCAGAGAGCCAAGAGAAGGGAGCAGTGGTTCCGAGTCAACCTGAGGACCCTGCTCCGCTACTACAACCAGAGCGAGGGACGGTGGTGACCCCGGGGGCCTGGTCACGACCCCTCCGCGGAGTCCCCACAGAGCCAAGGAACACGGCCAGTGAGGTTCAGGGAGAAGAACCGACCAGGGCGGTTTCCCTTTCAGTTTTGAGGAGGTTCCAAGGGTGGGCGGGCTGTTCCGCAGGGGGCAGGGGGGGTGGGCAAGCAGGTGGGCGGGAATAGGGGCGGGTCTGACCGCCTGGGTCCCCAGGCTCTCACACCTTCCAGTTGATGTTTGGCTGTGACATGGGGTCGGACGGGAGCCTCCTCCGCGGGTATGATCAGTATGCCTACGACGGCCTCGATTACATCGCCCTGAACGAAGACCTGAAAACGTGGGCGGCGGCAGACTTTGCTGCACGGATCAGCCAGAGCAAGTGGGAGCGGACTGGTTTTACAGAGACACTCAGGGCCTACCTGGAGGGCACATGTGTGGAGTCGCTTGGCATATACCTGGAGCGCGGGAAGGAGACGCTGCTGCGCTCAGGTGCAGGGGTCAAGGGCTTCTCCTCTGCCCTCGGGCTGGGGCTCAGTCCTGGGCAAGAAGAAACCCTCAGCTGGGTGATGCCCCTATCTCAGAGGGGAGATAGTGTCCCTAGGTCTCCTGATCCCTCATCACAGTGACTTCACTGCCTCTCCCAGGGCCCAGCCTTCTCCCTGGAGAGTTCTGAGTCCCTCTCAGGAGAGAAGGAGAGAATTTCCCCACTTAACAGCAGGGGCTCCCTGCTGTCAGCCAGGGCCTCACCCAGGCCAGGTTCTCTGCCCACACCCACTCTCTGAGGACACTGACTCCTGTCCTGCTGAGTGTGTCAGCCCTTACACCTCAGGACCAGAAGTCTCCTTTACCTCATAGGAGACATGGACTCCACTACACTAGGCTGGTTCCCCAGTTTCTAGAACTTTCCAAAGAATACATTCTCACAGATCCCTCCCTGATGTGGGGTTTGCCTCTCTTCCACACCCCATTTCTCTCTCTTCCTACACTGGAGAATGGTCCCATGAGCTCTTATGGGGTACCCTGGAGGAATAAATCGTGGGATTTCTTTTTTTTCTTTTTTTTTTTTTTTTTTTTCTTTTTTTTTCTTTTTTTTTTTTTTTTTTTTTTTTTTTTATTTTCTTTCTTTTTCTTTTTTTTTTTTTTTTTTGAAGGCATTATTTTGCTTCTAATCAGTGTTTATCTGCTAATACATATTAAATAACTTATTTTCCATTCCTTCTCACTTCTGTAACTACCCATCTCATGCTATAGAACATCACATAAGGACGGCCATGTTGACCCACTGGCTCATGTGGATTTCCTCTTAGCTTCTGAGTCCCTCAGGAAAGTGTGCAGTTCTGTGCTGAGGGGACCAGCTCTCCCTGCAGCTCACTAGTGGATGACAGTTGAAGTGTCAGACACACACAGTTCAGTGTCATCCTTGATTTAACTGTGTCCTGTGTAGATTTCAGTTTGTCTTGTTAACTGTGTGATTTCTTAAATCTTCCACACAGATCCCCCAAAGGCACATGTGACCCTTCACCCCAGACCTGAAGGTGATGTCACCCTGAGGTGCTGGGCCCTGGGCTTCTACCCTGCTGACATCACCCTGACCTGGCAGTTGAATGGGGAGGACCTGACCCAGGACATGGAGCTTGTGGAGACCAGGCCTGCAGGGGATGGAACCTTCCAGAAGTGGGCATCTGTGGTGGTGCCTCTTGGGAAGGAGCAGAGTTACACATGCCATGTGGAGCATGAGGGGCTGCCTGAGCCGCTTACCCAGAGATGGGGTAAGGAGGGAGCCTTCTGTCGACCCTGAGCTGGTCAGGGCTGAAAGCTGGGGTCATGACCTCCACCTTCATTTCTTGAACCTGTCCTTCCCAGAGCCTTCTCCATCCACTGACTCCAACATGGAAACCAATGCCATTTATGTTGTCTTTGGAGCCATCTCTGCTGTGGCCATCATTGGAGCTGTGGTGGCTGTTGTGAGGAGGAGGAAGAGAAAACACAGGTAGGAAAGGGCAGGGTCTGTTTCCCCTCAGCTTCCTTTAGGAGAGTGCTCTGCTCATTAATGGGAAACACAGCCACACCCCTCATTGCTACTGTCTCCAACTGGGTCCTCTGTCAGTTCTGGAAACTTCCTCCTGTCAAGATCTTCCTTGAACTCTCACAGCTTTTCTTCTCACAGGTGGAAAAGGAGGAGACTACGCCCCTGCTCCAGGTTAGTGTTGGGGCAGGAGTGTCCCTGAGGGAAGGTATTGGAGTGAAGCTGGAATGTTGGGGGGCCTCTTGGGAATCCATAGTAGCTCCTCCAGAGAAATCTTCTGGTGGTGTCAGTTGTACCGTGATATGAATACATACATACACATATACACATACATATGTTTTGTTTTACCCTAGGTAGTACCCTGGGCAGTGACAGCTCCCAGAGGTCTGATGTGCCTTTCTGTTGTAAAGGTGACTCTGGGGTCTGACTGGGGAGGGACAATGTGGACTTGATTGGGTTTCAGGGACTCCCAGAATCCCCTGTGAGTGGAGGGTTGTTGGGCTGTTGTCTTCACAGTGATGGTTTGTGACTCTCGTTCTCTAGCATGAAGACAGCTGCCTGGAGTGGACTGAGTGACAGACGATGTGTTCAGGTCTCTCCTGTGACATCCAGAGCCCTCAGTTCTCTTTAGACACCAGTGTCTGATGTTCCCTGTGATTCTTTGGCTTCAGTGTGAAGAACTGTGGAGCCCAGCCTGCCCTGCACACCTGGACCCTGTCCTGCACTGTTGTTCCTTCCACAGCCAAACCTTCCAGAATCTGGTCCAGCCTGGGAGTCTGTGTGTGTGTGTGTGGAGCTGTGTGTGTGTGTGTGTGTGTGTGTGTGTGTGTGTGTGTATCTTTTGGGAGCCATGGTGCCCTGAGCTGCAGCCCTCACTCCACACTGAGAATAAGGTCACTGGGATGGCCAGATCCTTGTCCTGTCCCCCAGGATGATGAGCAGCCAGGCTGCTGTCCCTAACTCTTGACTTTGTCTTTACTTGTTTTTATTTCCTGTGTTTTTCTTTTTGTGTGGAGGACTGGGCCTATTCTTTTCCTGTGGGTGCTTCCTGTCTTTTCTCCCCATGGATGCCAGTATGACAGGAGTAGGAGTGTTTTTTCCCTCTTGTCCACCAGACTCTACAAAGGGCCTTGCTCTCGGGATACTATAGCTACACAGATGAACTAAGCTCTCCTGAGCTCCTACTCTCTCCTTCAGGGCCCTCCGTTCAGGTTCTCCCCCATCTTTTATCTTTCCCCAGCTAACCTTTAGTTGGGGTCCACACAGAGGGAGGGATCCACAGGCTCTCATCTCCAGATCTGGCCCTGTTGGATCATGCTGCGCTTATGCCCCTGTCCTTCCCTGCCTCTCTGGGGATCCTGGGTACCCTCTAGAGAAGATTCAGGGGTTGATGGGATGAGTCTACCCCAGATTTGTATTTATTTTGAAACTGGTCCGAGGAATTGGAATAGCCCAGGGGTTGGGCACTTGGTGCTAATGCAGATGATGTCTGGATCCCAACCGCTTTATGGTTGCTCACAACCCTCATAACTCTGCCCAAGAGCATCCAGTGCCCTGTGGAATCCAGGCTCATGCATGGTACAAATAAATACAAGAAAAATTATTCATAGACAAGATTAATAAATCTTTTCAAAACTACATATAGAATTTGTGAGATGGAAATTCCTTTGTTCTAGAGTTTCAACCCTTGAAGGATTCTCTTCTAGCTTTGTGATTTCCAGTCAAGAGTTCAAGGGCCTTAACTGGGATGTATGGGCCTACCTTGGTGATAATCTCTGTCATGATGCAATAACTTCATCTTGTATGAAGGATGACGACTTCTAGACCCCGTGGACAAACACTCATACACAATAAATTTTGTATTAATAGATAAAAAAAAACCAAATAGGTCATTAAGTCAAAAACAAAAAGGCAGGTGTGGAGGAAGGGAGGGCTCTGCTGAGGAGAAAGCTCAGGTGATGCTGACCTCAGTGTGAGGGGACAGGAGCTGCATTCACAGCCTTTGGCTGGAGGTTGTATTAATCGGAGCCTCTGCAGAAGCTGGAGGTGACTGCGTGAGTTTCTCCTCTGGACTGAACCATTCCCTGCTGGAGTCGGGAGGAGGCTGATGAGCCCAGGAAACACAAGAAGTTACACATTCACTGAGCTTACACAATGTAGCAGGTTCCTGTCAGGGTTGAACCAGTAGCACTTCCTGGGGGTTTGGGGGAGGGGAATCTTGAGTGGAGCTGCTGGGAGCCACGCAGAGGCTTACAGTGATGTAGCTGTTGTGAGTGGATACTCACACTGGGCAGGGCTGTTCAGTGATTATCTCCCGACTCACACAGGCTCCCGTGAGTAACCAGGTTGCCCAGAGTTCACCGAGCTCACCATGGATGGATGCTCTCCTTGGTCTGCTGTCACTGTCTCTGTCTGGCCTGGAGGAAATGCACTCCTCAATCAGGTGACACAGCTGTGTCCATTGTCATCAGCCCACAGTGTCTATTCCAGATTTGAGATCTAAGTTCTGTTTCTAAGATACAGTAGGAAGAATACGGTGTTGCTGGTTTCCTGGAGCAAGCACTGTAGTGGAAAGATGCATGTGATACAATGTAAGGGAATAACAGAACAGGTTGTGTCCAGAGCTGGAGGGCAAAAGGCAAGGCGACCAGAGTGCAGGTGAGTGGAGCAGGGCAGAGAGCTATTGGTTTTTAATTTTTGGTTTTCCAAGACAGGGTTTCCGTATGTAGTAGCCCTGGCGGTCCTGGAACTTACTATGTAGACCAGGCTGGCCTCAAACATAGATCATGCTGCCTCTGCCTCTGCTGGGATTAAAAGTTGCACATCCACCACTCTTTGAGTTATTATTATTCAAGATTGTTTAAGATTGTGTGTGTGTGTGTGTGTGTGTGTGTGTGTGTGTGTGTGTGTGTTCATAGCCAGGTCTCTGACCTGGCTATAGGCTTGGATTTTTTAAAAACTTCTTTAATATAGTTTCTTTATTACTTCAACCTCCCATCTAGCTCACCACCCACCAGAGGTAGTGGGAAAGAAAGGCTAATAGGGTGAAGGGGGACATGGATCTGTTTAGAAATAGTTCCTTGGGGTAATTCCAATCTTTATTGTCAGGATATCAGCAGTACGGTTCACTAGCAAACTACTAAACAGGAATCAGCAGCCACAGTCCACTGCACTCAACAAATACCACACTGGGAGCAGCAGTAGCACCTCAATCCAGAAGAAAACCACGAGGCTCCACTCAATTGGCACAAGTCAATGGAAGGCAAGAATCCCCTGAACCACAAGAAGTTCTTTGTGCATTTTTCTCTACAAAAGTCACAACAAGCAAAGATCAGCTGTTGTTGTAAAATTATAAAACCTCAAATGCTGTCTTTTACTCCTGCTAGATCCGGCACCACAGTGTCCCTAGATCGCTGGTAGATATCTTGCCAGAAACACACATCCCAATTCCGTGGCGGCCCAGTGTGTCTAGCTGCCACACACTCTCTTAAACTTAAATCACTACATGAAAGAACACACAACAATAACCTCTGATCCAATTGATAAGATAGAATTGCCCACCTAAACATACAAAGCCCTGTACACATCTACCTTAAGAACATTCATAACAACCTGTAAATACACAGAGTGGTATCTAAAAAGATTTTTGTTTATTTTTATATGAGTATTCCCTGTCACTCTCTTCACACACAGCAGAAGAGAGCATCAGATTGTGTTGCAGACGGTCAGGAGCCGCCATATGGTTGCTGGGAATTGAACTCAGGACCTCTGGCAGAGGAATCAGTGCTCTTAACCATTGAGCCATCTCTCCAGCCCCACAGAGTGGAATCTTAACGTCAGCCTCCATGTTCTCTCCGCAGTTTCTCTCCTCCAGATCCAGTCTCCTCCTCTTCCCTCAAACTTTTCTCCCACCCATCCTTCCTTCTCGTCCAATGACAGGCCTCGTTCTATTTTGTACCTGCCTACACCTGCATGATGACACCATCCCACAATCAGCAAGGCAATGCACAGGGGAACCAATGCCAGGGCTTTGCCTGTAGAGTCACATTTATTCTCTCAAAATATCATGTGTCTGCTTCAGCAAAATATTCTCTCACCTGTGTCTGCCTCAGAAAAACATCATATGGGGCTGGAGAAATGGCTCAGCAGTTAAGAGCACTGACTGCTCTTCCAGAGGTCCCGGGTTCAGTTCAAATTCCCCAGTAACCAAATGGTGGCTCACAACCATCTGTAATGGGATCTGATGCCCTCTTCTGGTGTGTCTGAAGACAGCTACAGTGTACTTATTATCTATAATAAATAAACATATCTTTTAAAAAATTATTTGTGTATATTAATTACTTTTAGGTTGCTGTGGTACAACCCTCTGACCAAGGCAACTCATTGAAGATGAGGATGGGGCTACACTCCAACAGAGAAGAGTGCCTCATGGCAGGTAAGTGTTGCAACAAACCACAGGCATGGTGGTTGGAGCAGGAAGCTGAGAGCTCACATCCCTAATGGAATACAGGGAACAGAGGGAGCAAAATGGAAGCTGCTGGGACTTTTTACTCTCACAAGCTTCCCCCAGGAACGTACTTCCTCCCGCAAGGCCATACCCCTGAACAAAGGTCAACTGCCCTAGCCCATGGGGGAGATTTCTCACTGAGTCTACCCCGGTGGATGTGTGCACCATTGTGGGTGTGGTCAGGTGAGTGCAGGGGTCCTGGAGGTCAAAAGAGGAAGTCAGATGCCCTGGATGTGGTGCTGGAAACTGCACTTGGTTCTCCCCAGGAGCAGAAGGGGCTCTCAGCCCTAAGAGAGCTGTTGGAATAGGTATTCAGTGTGGCGTCAGAGGGTGACCTTTGAGGAAAGCTTTGAAGATTATAGGAACTCTTTCCCTTGGGCTGGAGAGATGGCTCAGTGGTTAAGAGCACTCACTAACTGCTCTTCCAGAGGTCCTGAGTTCAAATCCCAGCAACCACATGGTGGCTCACAACCATCTGTAATGGGATCCATCGATGCCTTCTTCTGGTGTGTCTGAAGACAGTGACAAGGTAACCATATAAATTAAATAAAGAAATCTTCTTTCCCAAGGGTGCTGAACAAAGTTCCTTCTAGACCATGGATCCTGCAATGCCGATGTGCTGAGGCAGGAGCATGTCTGTGTGCTCTGAGAAGAATAAGGAAACAGGTACCTGGAGCAGAGTTAGGGTCTGTCTATACCATGACGCCTGGAGAATTCTATAAGTATCCAACTGTCCTAGAGAAAATTCTTCTTAATTTAAACATTCTTTCTAGGAGGGACAAGAAGCCCATGAGGCTCAGGTGGCCAACAAAATGCCATATGGGAGAACAGCAAGTTGGAAGGTGGCCTGGAGAAATGGCTCAGTGGTTAAGAGCACTCATTAACTGCTCTTCCAGAGGTCCTGAGTTCAAATCCCAGCAACTACATGGTGGCTCACAACCATCTCTAATGGGATCCGATGCCCTCTTCTGGTGTGTCTGAAGTGTACTCACGTACATAAAATAATAAAATTAAAAAGAAAAGAAAAAGATGACCATCCTACCAAAAGCAATGTACAGATCTAGAGTAATCAATCAAAATGTCGGTACTGTTTTCTATGAATATAGGGAATAAAAGTTACAATTCATAAGAAAATACAAAGAGTGTGGTTAAGAGCACTGGCTGCTCTCCCAGAAATCCTGAGTTCAAATCCCAGGAGGCACATGGTGGCTCACAACCATCTGTACTGGGATCTGATGCCCTCTTCTGGCATGGTGGTGTACATACATATAGATTAGTTAATAAATACATAAAGTTAATAAATAAATATATTTTAGAGAGAGGGCTGGAGAGGTGGCTCAGTCGTTAAGAACACTGACAGCTCTTCCAGAGGTCCTGAGTTCAATTCCGAGCAACCACATGGTGGTTCACAGTCATCTCTAATGGGATCTGATGCCCTCTTCTGGTGCATCTGAAGACAGCAGCAGTGTACTTTAAAAAAAAATTAATCTTAAAAAAAATAAAAAGAAATAGCAACGAAACAATTTTGTGGTTGGGGTCACCGCAACATGAGGAACTGTATTAAAGGGTCACAGCCACTCAGAAGGGTGAGAGCCACTGATCTAAACAACCTTTCCACTCCTCAGCCACCTGATCTTTGACAAAAGTGCCAGACTAGATGTTGGAGAAAAGAAAATGTGGGGCTCTTAATATGCTTTCTCATACAGATGAATGAAACCCAGGTCTCCTCTCTCACTCTGTGTACAAATGTGACCAGCCCCACATGTCAACCCCCAAACCCAGCCTGCGGTGACACACACTTCGATCCCAGCACTTGGAAGGCAGAGACTGGTGGATCTCCAGGGCCACCAGGGTTACACAGAGAAACCCAGTCATGAAAAATGAAAAGCAGGCGAACCAAACAAAACTCTGGGCATGATAAATGGAAAAGAAGAGAAAAACACTTTAAAATAAAGACAGAGGCAGGGGGATCTCCGTGAGGTGAGGCCAGCCTGATCTACATATGGAGTTCCAGGACAGTCAGAAGTACAGGACACTCAGGACTACATAGAGTCCATCTCAAAACAAAAGCAGAAAGACAAAACAAAACAAACAAAAAGACAGAGTCAGGGGAAAGCACTTTAAATAGGACTCTAGTCACCTGCGAAATAAGTCACCAGTCAACAAAGGGACCTTGCAGAATTTAAAGACTTCTGGGAAGTTAGCAGAGCAAAGGGGGGCGGGGGTGGGGGAACTATGGAATAGAGGAAAATCTGCAAGTTCTACACCTGACAGAGCTTAATACCCAGAATGCACATGAACTCAAAAACTCAACCAGTCAAACGGTGAGCCGTGGCACTGAACAGAAATCTCTCAAAAGAAGAATTACCCACTCAGCAGGCAGAGGCAAGCAGATCTCTGTGAGTTCGAGGCCAGCCATGTGCATTTTATAGCAAACTCAGGACAACCACGGTTACTAAGTGTGATGTTGTCTTTAAAAGGCTATTTCCCAAACCAGAGGTTCTTAAAATGGTACCCAGTTCCGGGGTTCAATCTTCTCCCTGTTGAGCTGTCAGGCAGAGTAGCCCCAACAACAACACAGGAAATTGCCAGTGTTCTTGGTTGCCCAAAAGAACCAGACAGCATGACCAGACGCTGACAACACCACGGGACTGGGGGCCTTCTGCTTGGCCTAGTACTGTTGCTGTTGTCAGGGATAAGATGTAACCAGAGGGGCTCCGGGACTCCTCTCACCCTCAGGGGTTGTGGTGTAGTTTGACGGGTATGAGCAAATTACAGGGCTACCAGAAGGTGGCAGAGTAACGCTGAAAATTTGCTCATTGTCTTCAAAGAGATCTAGGTTTACGCAAGTACCGTCGTCATTTTCTAACTATGGTGTGCTGGAGCCTAGACGACGCTAGGGGGCGCGCTGAGCTCGCGGAAGCCACCCAGACTCCTCCTCGCTTAAAGGTTGCTCCGATTGTTCTATGCTAAACTGAATTTATCGTGAAAATTATGCTTTTTTTGAAATTTTCTTACATTGCAGGTATGGATGTTTTGCCTTCACATATGCGTCTGGTGCCCCTGGGAAGCCAGAAGAGAGAACGGGATCCCTAGAATGGGAGTGAAGAAGCTTGAGACTCAAACCCAAGACATCCAGGAGAGCATCAAGTGCTCTTAACCTTCTCTCCAGCTCACGTGTTTGTTTTCTTTCATTTGGCAGAGGAAGGGGTTCTGAGAAAGGATCTTACCTGTAGCCTAGGCTGGCCCGATTTGCTATGCGATCAAGGCTCGTTTCAAATCCAACGTTATCTCCTATGAGATCTGTTGCCCTCTTCTGGTGTGTCTGAAGACAGCTACAGTGTACTCATATATAATAAATAAATTAATCTTTTTAAAAA
>NC_046171.1:8527021-8550345 GCF_011064425.1 Rattus rattus | reverse complement strand
GACTCCTTGTGTTTATTCCCAGAAGATGCATCTGTGGCCCCAGGTGGGTGCGCTTTTACAAGAGTCTTCATTCAGAGTCCTGAGATTGTCCATGTGGACCTGGGTCGTTGTCTCCAGCACAGGAGACCCCATTGTCCACAGGGAAGAGACCCCTATGGAGACACAGACAGCACAGAGACCTGTGCTACACTGCACTTCCCTGTGTCTAAATTTCCTGGTGCAGCTGCCTTAGTGACTAAATCACGGTAGGAGGGGACCTGTAATTAACTATACCACAGAATATTGGGAGAGTGTGGGAGAGTTATCAATCCGTGACCTCTCACTCCCTCTCTGACCTCACTCACACTTATACGATGATGAGGTGAGGGACATGAAAGTCACAATTGTGTGGGACAGTGGATCTGATAACCGAGCTGGTCCCAGAGTTCCTCAGGTGAGCAGTGTGGACACTGGAGGAAAGATGATTTTCAAGCCAGAGAGCACACACTGGTGATGTGAGCTTTCATCCATGATCCGTAGTATTCGGAAAGATTAAATTTACATGTTTCTTGATTCTGTGGATCTCTCCAAATTACAGCCATAGAACTGAAGTGGAAAGAAGAGGAGAGATGGGTGGGGGCTCCTGAAGAGAGTCACCCATCACACAGAGCAACAAATGTGGTGACCACAGGTGTGAACTCCAGTCCCTCCCCATGCAGGTCTCCACAGCCCCAGCAGCCTCTCAGGATTCAAGGCTCCTGTTTCAGTGAACCACTCTTAGGGTGCTGTGAGTGTTTTCCATGGGAACCTGAAGCCTTAGGTTCCATCCTGACTGACCTAAGGATGCAGTTGGGTAGGCAGCCCCACAGAAAGGATCTGTCTCACCTTTCTTCTCATTTATTCTGTTTTTTGAGACAAGGTCTGTCTGCACTGCTCTGGCTGACCTGTAACTCACTATAAACCAAGCTGGCCTTTTGGCCTCACAGAGATACATGGCCTTGCATCCTGAGGGCTGGGTATCTTAGTTTACCTTTCATTGTTGTGAAGAAACACCATGGCCACGGCAACACTTCTAAAAAGAAACATTCAATAGTGGCTGGGTAACAGTGTCAGAGGTTTAGTCCATTATAACAGGAAGCATGGCAGCTGCAGGCAGACATGTTGCTGAAGGAGCTGAGACTTCTGCATCTTGATCCAAAGGCAGCCAGGAAGAGGCTCTCATTCCATACTGGGCAGAGCATGAGCACAGAGACCTCAAAGCCCTTCCTCTCAGTGACACACTTCCTCCAGCAAGGCCACGCCCACTCCCACAAGGCTACCCTTCCTAACAGTGCCACTCTTTGTGCATCCAGCATCCAAACACATGAGCCTATGGGGGCCACCTATTCAATCAACAACAACAGGATTGAAGGCCTGTGTTAGCACACTAGCTCTAGTTAGTTTTTATTACTGTGTTAAGACACTATAACCAAGGTATCTTATAAAAGAATATGTTTAATCTGTTATATAGTTTCAGAGGATTTGAATCCATGATGGCAGAGGAGAGGTGTGTGGGGGGGAACAGCTGAGAGCTCCCGACTTGATTTGCAAGTTACAGACTGAGACACTGGGAATAGTGAAAGTTGATTTTTTAAAAATTTTGATATATATAATATACGTAATATAAAATATTATTGTATATAATATATAATATTGTATATTATATATATAATTTATTCATAAAGTACACTGTACCTGTCTTCAGACACCATAAGAGGGCATCAGATCTCATTACAGAGGGTTGTGAGGCACCCTGTTTTTGCTGGGATTTGAACTCAGGAGCAGTCGTTGCTCTTAACCACTGAGCCATCTCTCCAGCCCAGTGAAAGTCTTTTAAAACCTCAGTGCACACACCAGTGGCACACATCCTCCATCAAGGCCACACCTCCCAATCCTCTCTGAACATGGCCTCAGCTGGATTTGAAGGATCCATTCCCATGAGCCTGTGTGGCTATTGTCATTCAAACCAGCACAGCAGTCACTGTGAAGTGTAAGAGGCCAGCAGGGTTCTGGAGATGTGTCCAGTGCAGGCTGAGGGAAATGCCCTCACACAGGGCACTCTGCTGAGTTAGGTCTCCCCCTTTGCCTCTGTCTCCTCCTGCCCAGCCCCTCTGTGTCTCTGTCCCTCAGGTCTCACCCCATCGGTGCCCAGCTCCTCCCTCCTGAGCCTGCACTGACCCTGTCTCTTCCTTGGCCTCTGGTTTCTCTATGGCGTCAGCCAGCAGCTGTGAGGCAGATGTGTGGGTTCCTGAGGCAAACATTCCAATGGTGGCTGGGGAGATGGCTCAGCAGCCAGGAGCACTTGTTGCTGGTGCAGAGGATCCAGGTTGAGTTCCCTCAGCACACGGTGGCTTCCATCATCTATAACTTCAGTTCCAAGGGATCCAATGCTTGTGCACCTACATATTTATATGCACAAAGAGGACATGTCATGAAAATAAAATATAAAAATATGATTTTAATAATCCTGCCTGTCTTTCCTCTACACATCGAGAGTGTGAGGCCAGGGGCAAAGGGCATAGTGCTGTTCAGACAACTGTGGACCACCAGCCAATGAAGAGAGCTCTGTATTAGGAATTTTGAGATGGTTGAAATAGTGTATTGAAATGACAATTTTCAGAACAGCATAAAATTAAATATACAAAAGATCTTTCACTGTATGGACCTACTGTGTACAGAGGAACATGGCCTCATCCCAGGGAGAAGACACAGTGTGTGCTGATCTTTGTAATTGAGCAGATGTCAGTTTTGATTCCCCATGAACAAGATAAATTCCACTCAGGTGGTTGGACACTAATTTATAACAGACCAGGACATCCAACACCCAGGCATTCCTGCAGGGAAAGGTGTCCCCTTCCCCCATCTTCCCTCCCACAGCTGACTCTTCAGGTCTCACCTGTTGAGGATGATAGAGAAGCATCCCATTCTTGGCCAATGGCGCCACCTGGTGGAAGAAACAGAGAGGACTGAGTCTGAGCCCACGGAGCTGAGCTTAAAGGGGACCTAGGCTGGCTGAGCTGCCCCAAGGCTTCCCTGCTGTCTGTGCTTCTCCAGGGGTCTCAGGTCTCATGCTGCCCTGCTCTCATCACACTTACATCCAGAAGAACTTTACATGCTTTTCCACCCGTGGGAAGAAAACTCCCTGTAAGAGGAGAGGCAGGAGGCAGAGCCCTGAGTGCTCAGAGGAGCTGCAAAGCCCCAGAGTAGTTGCAGAACTCTGACCTGGACTATGATGTTGATTGTTTGATGTCAGCTACATTTCGGGGTTAAATTAAAACCCAAAATGGGAGGGCACCATCTGCGAGGTGGTTTTGCTTAAGGTGAAGGGGAAGATCAGTTTCTGATCTTTTCCTTCGACGGAGGAAGAGACACCTGTAATCCTGATTATTTGAGTGGAGTCCCTCCCCGTTTCTAATCTGGCCACACCTTCTGCTGGAGACCTCAGTGAAGACATGGAAGGAATCACTTGCTCTTTGTCTGCTTGCTCTTGCTCCTGCCCCAGCTCCCGCTGCTTCTGTGGGACATTCCTGCCTGCCTGTCCTTGCTCTGCATAATGACAGCAGACTTACATTTATTTATGAAGGCCTAGGCTTCGTGCTGGGCCTGTCCCAGCTTCTCCTAACTCAGTTATCCCATTTACACCATCCTAAGTTCTGCCATGTGGCTGCTCACCTCTCCTCAGATTCACACATCCTGACCCCTCTGAGTCTGGGTGGCGTCCCCCATGCTTCTCTCTTCCCAGAGTTCCTCCCTCTGACCACAATCCTGCCCTCAGCTCTCCTTGGCTACAGGACATAGGCTTTGTATCTCATCCTTCAGAAGGTGCTTTAGGTAGGCAGGGTAGGACAGAGACGCTTCCTCATACAGGGCACAACAGCATTACCTCAACATTGCCCCCGTTAGTCCTATAAAAGGCCAATCTTTCTCTGCCATCATCAACTATATACAGTGAGAACAAGGATAAAAACATAAAGAGTTAACAATGATTAATTCTTCATTAAGAATTATTATTTATTTAATTGATTAAGAGGAATCCATTTTATAATTAAATTTTTAGTTAATTATTAGTATTAAAATATAAGAATTATGCTCATAACATCAGGTTCCTTTGTATCTGCCAACCATTGAGAAACTATTATCTGTCCTATGAATCCAAAGTCCTATCTGTCCTTTGCCTAATTCCCTTTCCATCATAACTCAAAGTTATCCTCCTGAAAATATCTTCCTAGACCTAAATCATTTTCTTAAATCTTAAACAATTAAGGTTACTGTGAAACTGTAGCTATTGATTCTTCCACTCCATCAGTGACCTGAGAAAGATAAATGTCCCCCAAGAACTCCATATGGAGGTTCTTCGATGCCCTCCGTCCACTCTGAATTAGAATGTGGTGCGGCCAGGCACATTCATGCCTCACTGTTATGGAAAACCTTGTATTCATAAAAACATTCTGAACCCCATTATCCTGTAGATGTCTGAGATTCAAAGACCACCTATCTATCTACAGTATATCAGAATAGGCAAATGTTGCTTTTTTCCAGTCATCTACATGATGTTTGACTTTGGAAACATCTACAAGAGGCTAAAGAAAACTTATTTCTGTAATTAACAAAACTTGTTCCTAACCTGTCCATAAGATTGATTGACTACCCACTTGCAGTTTTTAATTTTCTAGAACTGTTTGCAATAGATACAGGCACTGGAACTTTACAATATGTTTTACAATGAGTTTCATAGGTACAATACCTTAGACAAGAGTTGAGACATGGATATGGTATGTTCTAGCAAAACATATGCTAAAACTTCTCTCAGTACACAAAAATCCAGACCACTGTAAAGTGTTTGAGACCATTAGTTGATGCTCCTGAGTCTAAACGCAGAGTCAACCGTCCACCCCTGTACCCTGTCATTCCTTTATAGTCCTGACGTGGAGACTTCTAGTTTATTAGGAAAGTCAGTCAGATCACAGGATAGTTTGCTGGAGGGCACACGTGAAAGAGTGTTTGCCTGAGGAAGACACAGGAGAAAGCATCTCTCGCTAAAGCACACGCATGAAGAATGTTCTGCTAAACAGACATCTGAAAGAAGGTTTTCCTGCAGCAGACACAGGGGAAAGGATGTTCTGCTGTGGCAGACACGTGAAAGGACCTGTGATGAAGGAGTATAAATGTGACCCCACAGACAGTCGGGGACGAGCCCTGAGCATTGGGTTTGTTGTGCTCCGCCTTGCTATTCTTAGTTAAGGACGAGCGTGGATTGGTCAGCCTCACATAGTTGTGTTGAGATCCTCTGCACCTGGGTCCACAGCCAGCAGGAAGAGAGAGAGGTTCTGCAACTGTCTTGGACTTTTGGAGCCACAATTCCCATCCCAGTGAGAAGCTTCCTCTGCCAAGGCCACATCCCCTAATTGCCTTCAAGTACTTCCACTCCCCGATGACTAAGAATTCAAATCTGGGGACTTATGGGAGTGAATATTGAATACATTTTACTTTTTTTTGAGACTGTTTTCTATAGTGTGCTTTATCTTGCACACCTGGCCCTGTAAAAGGTTCCCAGTTACTGGTCAACTGGTCCTTTAGAATTCTTAGCTGTTAGAACTGCTTGACACCATGACCTTAAGTGTTGTTGGTTCTTGGATTTCAAGCAACAAGATAGTTCATTAGAAGGGCAGCTGAGGGGTTGGAGATTTAGCTCAGTGGTAGAGCGATTGCCTAGGAAGCGCAAGGCCATGGGTTCGGTCCCCAGCTCCAAAAAAAAAAAAGAACCCCAAAAAAAAAAAAAAAGGTCAGCTGAGTGTGAGAAAGAGGATTGGGGGAGCAGAGTGAGAGGAGAAGCAGTTGGTGCAGAAGCAACAGGGAGACAGTAGAGCCAGGAGGAGATGACTGAGCAGAGAGGCTAGAACAGTTGTCACAGTCTGGAGCTGCTGTTATTGGGAAAACTGGGAGAAGGGACTGTTTAAGTGCAGTGTTGGGAATTGAGGGAGGAGTTGGGAGAAATGTTAGAAGGGGCTGGGCTGGAAGATGGAAGAAATTGTTGGAAAGAAATTAGATTGACAGGTCTCTCCCTCTTTCTCTGTCTCCTTCTTTCCTCTCTAGCCATAGGGGGTGAAGCCAGGAGGATGAAGGCTGGGGAAAAAAGAACAAAGTAACAAAGACCAGCTACATGGCTCTCCCTGTAGCCCTGGCTGCCCTGGGACTCACTCTGTACACTAGGCTGGTCTCGAACTCACAGATCTGCCTGCCTCTGGGTATGCACAACCAAGGCTCAGGAAATATTCTTAATCAAATCACCAGAAGTCTACTGAATTTGTGTTTGATCATGTAAGTGGAAACACTGTCAACAAATGAGAGAAAAGCTGCATACTCGTGGCAAAAGAACATCTCGGCCCAGGAATCAGTTTCTAACCTTGAGTCAGTTTGCAGATGCAGAACCCTTGAATGAACGAGTGGCCAGGTGACCCTGAGTGAGTACCTTATAGCACGTCTAAAATGTATACTGCTAGCCTTTCTCCAGTGCCTTCCTAGTGGGACCTACAGGTTTTCACCAGGGTAAACCTGGAGGAAAGAAATAATCAGACTTACCAGGCTCTATTGCATATTGGCCCAAATTAATGCTGATCCCAGGAGATCCCAGGAAACATTATGGTTCTTCATTTAGATAAAAGTGTTATGGAGGGCCAGGGATTAATGAGGTTTTGGCTGAAATCTGAATCACACTAGGTCCAGTGGGTTCCTGAATTCATCCTGTGGTTATTTTTCCAGTCCCAGAATGTAGAATTGGGACAGGTGTACAAAGAGGTTGGCAGAATTCTCACATTGGTTCCCTGACCTGTGGAGTGAGGGCTATCATGGTTGGAAAGGCTAAATGGAAGCCTTTAGAGTTCCCTCTGAAAGAAAAATAATAAATAAAAAACAGTATCACATTCTTAGGAATTTCAGGAATCACTGCCAACATCAGTAGTCAAGTGTCACTCTCCACAGTCAGTCTGTCTTGCTCTGCACTGGACAGACAGGAGAGTTAAAGGGAGATGTGGTCAGAACAACTTTGGATTGTGGTAACATATGTATGCTTCAGAGGGTGGGAAATAAATCCTACCAATCATTCAAATCCTTCTAATTCAGGGAAATTCAGGAATCCAGTGGATGGGGCAGGCACAGACATTCCATCCAAGAAGAAGGGAAGGTTACTGACCTGGCCCCTTCCACCACCAAGAAAGGAGCACAGGGCTTAGTTTGTGTCTTTGGATTCTGCAGACAGCACATCCCTCACTTGGATCTGTTACTCTGGCCCATAAGCCTTCTGAATCAGAGAGCTGCTAACTTCCTGTGGGTCCTGGACAGGTGAAGACTCTTCAACAGGTCCCGGCTGTGGTTCAGGCTGTTCCAACATCTTGGACCATATGATCCAGCAGAGCTGATGGTACTTGAGGTGTCAGTGACAGAGAAGGATGTTGTTTTGAGGATTTGGCGGCCTCCGTGAGTGAATCACAGAAGAGAACTTTGGGATTTTGGAGCAAGGCTCCACCATCATCTGCAGACAACTATTCCCCCTGTGAGAGACAGCTCCTGGCCTTGGTGCAACCTGAACATTTGACAATGGGCCACCAACTTACCATGTGACCTGGGCTGCCTATAATGGGCTGGATGTTATCTGACCCACCAGGTCATAAAATAGGACACATACAGCCCTAAGCTGTTACCAAATAGAAGTGGTATGAAGGTAATCAGGCCTGGACAGGTCCTACAGACACAAGAAGTTACATGAAGACTTTGCCCAACGGCCTCCGGTCTCTAGTCCTGTTACAATGTCATCTGCAGCCAAGCATGCACCTGCAGCCTCTTGAGCTGTGCCTTATCCTTGCAAGACTGAGGAAGAAAAGACGAGGGCCTGTCTTGCTGATGGCTGTGCTTGCTATGCAGGCCCCACCAGATGTGGATAGCTGCAGCATTACCCAGCATTGCTTGGAGAACCCTGATGGACCTTTCTGGTGGGGAATCTTCACAGTGGGAGGAAGTTCAGGCATGTACATGGTAATGCCTTTTATTTGGATTGGGAAATGATCAGATGTTTTCTGTAATTCATAGGCTGTAGCTGGATGGACACGGCCTTGGAAAGAGCAGGATTAGAGTCATCTGGGGAAGAAGCCAGGGGACAGATTTCTTCAAATGGGTGAAGGATGTAAAGTCACTTGTGTCCCATGTACATGGTCATGAAAAGGTGACGTCAGCTCGGGAGAAGTCAAATAACCAAGTAGGGGGCTGACCCATTCTGTGGACAGTCAGTTTCTTTACCAGCCATCTCTGTCATTACCCAACAGGCCCATGAACAAAGAGGTCATGGTGGCAGAGATGGGTGTTATGCATGGTCTCAACAATATGGACTTCTCCTCACTAAAGCTGAGGGACCACAGCTGCTGCTGCAAGCCAGGTCTGCCAATAGCAGAGACCAACACTGAACGCCAGATATGGCACCATTCCTCAAGGTGACAGCCAGTGACCTGGTGGTAGGTTGACTACATTGAATCATGTTCATCATGGAAAAGACCACACTTGGTACTGACTGGAGTAGATACTCATTCTGACTACAGAAGTAAATACTGACTATGGATTTGTCTTTCCAGCCTGTGATGCATCTGCTGAAATCACCATCGGTGAACTTACAGAATGCTTTATCCACCGGCATGCTCTCCCACAGAATACCAGAGTTCCACATGGTATTCTGACCAAGGAACTCTCTGCAGAGCAGTAGAAGTGTGACAGTCGGCCCAGAGTCATGGAGTCCTGTAATCTTCGCATGGTCTGCACCAACACGAGACAGCTTGATTGGCAGAAAGATGTAGGGACTCTCTGAAGACACAGTCACAGTGCTCTCATTAGGTGACAGCAGCCTGGAGGGCTGACTTATATATAGTGGGACTTTCTTGGTCCTGCAGTGGATGAATAAGGACACAGAGACTAATTATTATTATTTATAAAAGCTTACACACTTAGCTTGGCAGACTTTCCGCTATTCTGCCTCACAAATACTGGCCTATGTCCCCCTTGTGACCTGTTCTGTACCTCTCTCACAGAGCGTCATACATTGGTCCTCTCCCATGTTATGCTGGTGAATCCTCCTGCCTCTGATTCTTTTTCCAGAGCACTCTCTCAGCCCAGAAGTCCCACCTTTACTCTCCAGTCTAGCTACTGCCTGTCAGGCTAAGAGAGGGATAACAGTGTTAGGGGGGTGATTGATGCAAAACACCAAGGGGAAATTAGATTGCCCTCCACTGTGGGGGTGAGAAGGATCTGTCTGGAGTGCAGGAGACCTCTTAGGGATTCTCATAGCACAACCGTGTCCTCTGATTAAAGTCAATGTGAAGGTACAACAGCCTAATCCAGGCAGGATGACAAAGGGCACAGCCCCTTCAGGAATGGTCACTGCTCCCAAAAAAGAGACAAGACCTGCTGAGGTGCTTGCTAGAAGAAATGAAGTGTGGAATGCACAGTAGAGGAAGGTTGTCATAAATACTGGTCAGGAGAGAGGGAGATTTGCCTAGGGACACTGTAGAGGACAGACTCATGAAGCTGAGGAGATACCCACGTGGCAGAAAATAGTGTCAAATGAATGGGATTATAGAGTCTGAGCTAGCGGGACACCAGCCAAAGGTGTTTGACCAAGGCCTTAAGCATATACGTCTCAGAGTCCTTATTTCTTAACCTGAAGAGGGTGGGTAGAACACATGAGGTCAGGGCTATAAACACCAGGCAGTCTTGGGATCTGTTGCAGAAATGTGGATTATAAATTACAGGAGCATTTCTGTGCTGTTTGGTTCAGAACGTCTTTGTACAGATATTTGTGTTTCCCGTGTATCATACAATGTAGCACCAATTGAGAGAATTATAAATGGCTATAGCATTTGAATTTGAGATAGTACAAGAATGCCCCTCAAGGGACATTGCCACTCTTTCTAAATTTACACTGCCTTTGTGATGTCACATGGGACAGTTATCTCTGTTTCCTCATTATTATGACCTGGTTATTGGTTTCGTTTGGAAGTTCCCCATCACAAAGAGAGATGTGACTGTGTGTCTGGTTGTATATCATTAAAGTAAGTTGTGTTTTTTCTCTGACCCAGCTTGCTCCCAGTAATTGACACAGAGAGACTATGGTTTGTTCAATTCACTTTAAATCAGGATCACTGGGCATTACTCTTCTAATCTTCTAGGCTAACCTAGCTTCCTCCCAGCCTAGTCTCCTGTGATGCTGTCACTGTAGTGTAGAAGTGGCTCTATTTGTGACTTGGCTGTTTTCTCATGGTGTATTCTCCACCTCTCCTCATGGCTGAAATCCCCCTTCTCCCTTTCTCTCCTCCCCTCCATGGAGTCAGAAGTACCACCCTGTTCTCTCCACTGCTCAGTTCTTGGCTGATCAGCTTTATTGACAAAGCAGAAAACAGACGGGGAACAATGTTTGCACACACTCCAGACAGGACGGTCTTACAGTAAGCATTCCAGGGCCATGCCCGGTTTAAAACCAGATGTGCAGAAGCCAGAAATCATCATTTGAGTGACACAAAGGTAATCTTTACACTGTGCACAATGACAATTGTGCTAACAAAGCTGACAAGAGGTGGACGTGTGTTGGCCAGGCTTACATGTCAACTGGACTGCATCTGGAATTAACCCCAAGATGGAGGGTACACCTGTGAGAGAATTTGCTCAATTTGAAGTGTGAAAAATCAACTTCTATATGGATTTTGTGGTAGGAAGATACATTTTAATCCAGAATATCTGAAATGGAGACCCCTACCCTCAAATGGACCACACCTTCCGGTGGACGCTACATAAGGACACGGATGAAGGAAGCCTTTGCTCTTTGCCTGCTGCTCTGCCCTGCTGGGAAGTTCCTTTCTTCACTGACTTGAGCGCCTACTTCTTTGGGGTGGTAGCTTATACTGAAGGGCAGCTGAGGCATCCAGCCTTGTGGACTGAGCATCTACTGAATTCTTGGAGTTTCTATTCATCGTCAGCCATTGCTGAGTTATCTGGACCACAGACTGTAAGACATTATCATGCATCAAATGTATTACATTATATATAACATATAAATGTTCATTCTATACGTTCTGTTACTCTTGAGACACAGCTAATACACAGACCCAGCACGGCCAGGAAGCACTGGTCTGCCCTGTGGTGAACAGAAATGTGTGGTTTAATGAGAATGGCCCCCCAGGCTCGCAGATGTGAGTGCTTGGTCCCCAGGGTTGGGCACTGTCAGGAAGTGTGGCCTTGTGGGAGGGACTGCTTCACTGAGGTGGCTGAGGAGTCTCAAATGCTCAGGCCAGGCCCAGGGTCTGGGTCTTCCAGCTGCCCGCGGATCTGGATGTAAACTCTCAGCTGCATCTCCTGCATCTCGTCTGTCTGTCTGTCTGCTACTGTGCTCCCCACCATGACAATAAGGAACAATAGGATCATGGGTGCCATTGGGTGGCCATTCATGGTGTTTCTCAAAGGGACACTGAGGCCAATGTTGCATGGACAGGTGAATAAACTTAGGCATCTTCAGGTTTGGTTTCAGATGCACAGGGTGGAGGATTCTAAGAGGCCTCCCAAGAGAACAGGAGGGTGGGAAAGATCCTGCTGCCCTGGGTGAGAGAGGGGAAGCAGAACCTCACTGCAGCCTGGAGCCATGGGCGCCCCCAGACCCAGGGAGAAGAAAATGAGGACCAAGCTGTTCAGTGGGTCATCACCACAACCCAGCAGCCTGGCCAAACCTAAGAGTCCCGGTGCCTGGTGCCAGGACTTTTGTAGAAGCCAGAAATGAAATGAGAACCAAGCTCTCATAAAGGATCTTATTCATAGGAAAGGGTTGGGAATGGAGTCTCCGAAGCCATGAGGGCCTAGAGGAGTTGCAGGGTTAGAGTTGCAAGTTACAGGCGTCTCTAACATGAGAGGGTAGGAGAGGGCAGGAAGAGTCACAGTAGCCCAGCAGGGCCTGAGGAAGTTGCAGGGTTACAGCTCTGAATGTGGAGGGATGGAGGGAGGGCCAGAAAAGTCACAGTAGCCCTGCAGGGCCTAAGGAGTCTGCCCTGAAACCCACAAGGGCCTAGAGGAGCTGTGGGAGAGGCAGCTCTGAAGGGAAGGTGAGCAAAGGGCAGGTAGGGGGCGCCATGGCCCAGAACACCTAAGGGAACTGCAGAGTGGCAGCTCCAATGGTGGGAGAATGGGGCCAGCTGGAGAGGGCCAGCCTTAAAAACTGAGGTACCAGTGGAGACAAATACTAGAGACCAGTGAAGCATTGCACAGCCAGCTATGCAAGGCCGCCGTCTTGGGGGCTGGCATCCTGTTATACTCCCTCCAAAATTTCCATGATCTTCCACAGCTCAGCAAAACACCATGTGAGTCTGTCTTAGCAAAACCCTACATGAATCTGTCTTAGCAAACTCCATGTGTGTCCATATCAGTTAACATATCTAAAACTTCCGCTCCAATCTGCCAATTTGCCCAAGTCCACAGAATTGGTAGGAAGCCTCCAGAACACCATTTCTTTCTGTGAAGTCAGGACAAACAATGACCAACAAGGAATTGCCAGGTACCCTCCCCATCCAGCATCTTCCCTCTGGTGGGAAGTTCTTCTCAGCTGCAGACAGCTTTTCTGAAGTGCCATGCAGTTCAAACTTTTGGTTTTCTTAGAAATTCAGTTGAGTAGGATAGTATTTTACTGAGGCTAACATGTGAAGGAGTGTTTTCCTGAAACAGACACAAGTGAAAGGACATTCTGCTAAAGCAAGGACGTGAAAGGACCAACAATGAGGGATTATTTGATTATGACACACAGGGATTGGTTCACCTTACATTGCTTTGTCGAGCTCCATTTGTTCAGACTCCATAGAGAGAATTGCACCAGAAATGTGCTGGTGGTGTGCTGGCCACTCCCTGCTGCTTCCATGGACTGGGCTGATTGGCAGAGTGACGTCAATCTGTGCATGATAGACTTATATGGAGTTTTGCTAAGACAGACTCACATGCTGAGGCAAGACCCTTGGTGAGTACATGCATTGTTTGTGGTGAGTATAAATGGGACCTAGTGGACAGTGACAGGAGGCTTGGATTGCTTGCACAGCTCTCTTTGTAATGCTTCTTGGTCTCCTGTCTTCACTGATCTGCTCTTCCCTGACAGAAGTTTGCTAAAGAACTTCTCCTGGCATCTCTGCTGATCCCAGTCCCTCCTGCTGACCCATGCTAATTTGTGTGAGTTCTAGCAGTTTCTGCAAGGTCGTGGTACCATGGCTGCTATCTGGACACTAGTGTACTGACCTGTGACCTGAACTGCTGATTTCCTGACAACACAGAGGAAACTTGCTCCACAGATCAATTCCTAAACAGGTCCATTTCCCCCGTATCCTAATACCCTTTCTTTCCCACTACCTTTAGTGGGTTGTGGGCTTGAAGGGAGGTTAAAGCATTTAAGAGACCACATTAAAGTAGGGCTGAGAAAAATATAACATTACAGCACCATCTCTGTGGGGCTGCTGGGCGAGGCAGGAGAGGAGGTGCTGTCACTATGGAGATGCAACTCCTATGGGACAGTTCCTTGTGTGGTATGGTACCGAGACTGTAGGTGAGGAGGAAAGGTGTCACCATTGTGAATAGCTCCTCCTGACAGCAGTAGGCTGAGGCAGGAAAGGCGATGCCCAACCATGGACAGCTCCTGGGACGTTGGAAGGCTGAGGGGATGCCATGGCCTCTCCCATTAGGACAGGAACCTCAAGTTTTGACAGCTCCTGTCGGGGCATATCACTGCAGGCTGGGGCAGAATGAAGCGATTTGCTGCACCTTTGATGGAATTTGCAGCTAACAGCTTAGGGTGTACAGAACTGATCATTGTTTGAAAATAAAATGCACATTTAACAAGTGGTGCCAAATGTGGGGGATGCAGAATGGGCGGGTTTATCTCAAGTTCCTTGGAACAAAGGCAGGGGGAAAGGAATGGATACTTTGTTTCAAAAAGCCAACAATGTGTTGGCTGAAGCTTTTCTTGGGCCATGCCCTGCATGGATTTCCCCAACAGTTTTCTTTTCCACTCCCCCTCATTTGGGGCTATTGTTTATAAAATGGAGGAAAGACTTGACTGAGGAACTGGGATAAATACGGGAAGAAATGGAGAAGCTTGGGATTCAAAACATGGAGGAGGACAAAAAAGGAAAACAGCAGGGTTCTTCTCTCTCTTCTGAGAAGTAGCAGAGTTGGCTGTGCAGCTAGAGAAATTAGCATAGAGGCAGAAAAGCTTGAAAAATGTCAAACACAGAAAAGGGAGAACCAGGTTCATTCCCAGTGACTGAAACAGAGAGAGGGAGTTTCACCTAGGGAGAAAGAAAGGAAGGCCCTGGGTCAGAGGGCGGTCAGGTCAACCTGGGAAAGGGAAGGATGCTCAGAGGAGACAGCCATTTTCAGGAGACAGGGATAAACCCACAGCACCTTCTGAGGACAGGCAGGCCTGGGTCACAGAATGACCAACAGCATTCCAAGTAGTAATACAGCATATGTCTACCAATGGAGGTAATCCACACGTCAATAACAAAAGACAAAGTTGGTAATGGCCGCTTATAAATCAGGCAAGGGGGGAAAGAGCAAAGTAATTCAAAGCCCCTGCGAAACCTGGGGAAAGACACTGGAAGGGAGAAGCAGAAATCACTACAGTAGCATGGCTACACAGGGCACTGAAGGCAGCTTCCTGACTGCTTCATTAGTAGCTAAATCAAGTGGATGGCAAGCCTAGGCCCCACCTCATCACAGACAAGAACGGACTGAGCTCACCTGGGCACAGCCCTGTTCACACTCGGCTGCCACAGCCTCCTCCTGTGCCACCAGACAAACGCAGTTTAGTGACACAGATTCTGGAAGCTTCTCCATATACCATTTATTTAAAAAGAAAAAAACCCGAAATCTCTAAAAAGTCTCAATCCATTAAATTCACAAGCAATCGACTCTGAGGTCAAGGATGTGAACATTCAAGTTCACACTCAGACCCTTATCCTCAGTGTGAAGTGAGGAGCTGTGGCTCAGCACAGCACGGAGCTCACAAGATAAAGATGTGACACACACACACACACACACACACACACACACACACACACACACCCTCCTAGGCTGGACCAGGAAGGTTGGCCTTGGTAGGGAACACAGGCAGTGCAGGGACAGGGTCCAGGTGTGCAGGGCGGGCTGGGCTCCACAGTTCTTCACACTGAAGCCATAGAATCACAGGGAACATCAGACACTGGTGTCTAAAGAGAACAGAGGACTCTAGATGTCACAGGAGAGATCTGAACACATCGTCTGTCACTCAGTCCACTCCAGGCAGCTGTCTTCATGCTAGAGAACGAGAGTCACAAACCATCACTGTGAAGACAACAGCCCAACAACCCTCCACTCACAGGGGATTATGGGAGTCCCTGAACCCCAATCATGTCCATATTGCCCCTCCCCAGTCAGACCCCAGAGTCACCTTTACAATCTGCGAGGGACACATCAGAGCTCTGGCAGCTGTCCCTGCCTAGGGTAAAACAAAACATATGAATATGTATATCTGTAAATGTGTATGTGTATATGTGTATGTGTATATGTGTATATGCGTATGTATTCATATCACTGTACAACTCAGGCCCCCAGAAGATTTCTCTGGAGGAGCTACTATGGATTCCCAGAGCTCCCAACATCTCCAGCTTCACTCCAATACCCTCAGGGACACTCCTGCCCCCACACTAACCTGGAGCAGGGGTGTAGACTCCTCCTTTCCCACCTGTGAGAAGAAAAGCTGTGAGAGTTCAAGGAAGGTCTTGACAGGAGGAAGTTTCCAGAACAGACAGGGGACCCAGTTGGAGACAGCAGCAATGGGGGGTGTGGCTGTGCTTCCCATTAATGAGCAGAGCGCTCTCCTAAAGGAAGCTGAGGGAAACAGACCCTGCCCTTTCCTACCTGTGTTTCTCTTCCTCCTCCTCCTCACAACGGCCACCACAGCTCCAATCATGGCCACAGCTCCAATCATGGCCACAGCTCCAAGGACAACATAAATAACATTGGTTTCCATGTTGGAGTCAGTGCCTGGAGGAGGCTCTGGGAAGGACAGGTTCAAGAAATGAAGGTGGGGGTCATGACCCCAGCTCTCAGCCCTGACCAGCTCAGGGTCTGCAGAAGGGTCCAGCGTTTCCTGACCCCAGCTCTGCACCCACACCCTCCTTACCCCATCTCTGGGTAAGCGGCTCAGGCAGCCCCTCATGTTCTACATGGCATGTGTACTTCTGCTCCTTCCCAAGAGGCACCACCACAGATGCCCACTTCTGGAAGGTTCCATCCCCTGCAGGCCTGGTCTCCACAAGCTCCATGTCCTGGGTCAGGTCCTCCCCATTCAACTGCCAGGTCAGGGTGATGTCAGCAGGGTAGAAGCCCAGGGCCCAGCACCTCAGGGTGACATCACCTTCAGGTCTGGGGTGAAGGGTCACATGTGCCTTTTGGGGGTCTGTATGGAAGATTTAAGAAATCACACAGTTAACAAGACAAACTGAAGACTACACAGGACACAGTTAAATCAATGATGACACTGAACTGTGTCAGTCTGACACTTCAACTGTCATCTCACTAGTGACCTGCAGGGAGAGCTGGTCCCCTCAGCACAGAACTGCACACTTTCCTGAGGGACTCAGAAGCTAAGAGGGAATCCACATGAGCCAGTGGGTCAACATGGCTGTCCTTATGTGATGTTCTATAGCATGAGATGGGTGGTCACAGAACAGAAGAGGGAATGGAAAATAATTGATTTAATGTGTGTTTGCAGAGAAAACCTGACTGGAAGCAAAATAATGCCTTCAAAAAGAAAAAA
Source organism: Rattus rattus (assembly GCF_011064425.1). NCBI lineage: Eukaryota > Metazoa > Chordata > Mammalia > Rodentia > Muridae > Rattus > Rattus rattus. Next base: position 8,533,472 of record NC_046171.1, on the reverse strand, counting down.
AAAGGAAAGAAAAAAGAAAGTAAAAGATAAGAAAAAGAGAGAAAAAAAGAAAAAAGAAAAAGAAATCCCACAATTTATGTTCCTCTGGGGTACCCCATAAGGGCTCATGGGACCATTCTCCACTGTGGGAATAGAGAGAAATGGGGTGTGGAAGAGAGGCAAACCCCACATCAGGGAGGGATCTGTGAGAATGTGTTCTTTGGAAAGACCTAGAAACTGGGGGAACCAGCCTAGTGTAGTGGAGTCCATGTCTCCTATGAGGTAAAGGAGACTTCTGGTCCTGAGGTGTAAGGGCTGACACACTCAGCAGGACAGGAGTCAGTGTCCTCAGAGAGCAGGTGTGGGCAGAGAACCTGGCCTGGGAGAGGCCATGGCTGACAGCAGGGAGGCCCTGCTCTTAAGTGGGGAAATTCTCTCCTTCCCTCCTGAGAGGGACTCAGAGCTCTCCAGGGAGAAGGCTGGGCCCTGGGAGAGGCAGTGCAGTCACTGTGATGAGGGATCAGGAGACCCAGGGACACTGTCTCCCCTCTGAGACAGGGGCATCACCCAGCTGAGGGTTTCTTCTTCCCCAGGACTGAGCCCCAGCCCGAGGGCAGAGGGGGGAGACTCCCGCGGCCCCCGCACCTGAGCACAGCAGCGTCTCCTTCCCGTGCTCCAGGTATCTGCGGAGCCACTACACACACGTGCCCTGCAGGTAGGCCTTGTAATAATCTGCAACACCTGCCTGATCCCACTTGCTCCGGGTGATCCGGGCGGCAAAGTCCGCCGCTGTCCACGTCTTCAGGTCTTCGTTCAGGGCGATGTAATCGCGGCCATCGTAGGCATGCTGCTCATACCCGCGGAGGAGGCTCCAGTCCGTCCCCACGTCACAGCCATACATCCTCTGGATGGTGTGAGAGCCTGCGGGACCCCGCGGTCAGACCGGGTCCCGCCCCGCCCTCTCCCGCCCCCGGACCACGGACTTCCAAACTGAAAGGGAAACCGGCCCGGGTCCATTCTGCTCCTGAACCTCGGACTTGGGACCTGGAAGTCCCCGGCCGTGTGGGGACGCGGAGGGGTCGTGACCTCCGACCCAGGGTCACTCACCGCCCTCGCTCTGGTTGTAGTAGCCGCGCAGGTTCCTCAGGCTCACTCGGTAATCCTGCTCCTTTCCCTTGGCGATCCGTGTCTGCCTCTCCCAATACTCCGGCCCCTCCCGTTCCATCCACCGCGCCCGCGGCTCCATCCTCGGATTCTCCGCGTCGCTGTCGAAGCGCACGAACTGCGTGTCGTCCACGTAGCCGACAGAGATGAACCGGGGCTCCCCGAGGCCCGGCCGGGACACGGCGGTGTGGAAATACCGCAGCGAGTGTGAGCCTGGGGGAGACGCGCGGTGAGACCCCGACCATCTCCTGGGACGCCGGGCGGTTGCACGGGCTGGGCGGGGAGCAGGGCACGGGGATCCGGACGCCTGTGGCGAAGGGGCGGGGACCTGGTGACCGACTCGGGGACCCGGCTTCCTGGGTGCCGCCCCCGCCCCTCCCCGCAGAGGCCATTTCCCTCCAGACCCCGCACTCACCTCCGCGGGTCTCGGTCAGGGCCAGGGAGGCCACCACAAGCAAGAGCAGCGTGCGGGGCGCCATCACCCCATCCGAGATCCTGGATCTGTGTCCTGTGGGCTGTGTGGACTTTATAACCAGCCCTAGATGGCACTACCCAATGGGAGGTCAGAGGGAATCAGATCCCTAGGAGCTGTTATAGCAGGATGTCATTACACAGTTGAAGGCGGTACAAGAACTAGGCCTGTCATTAGACTAGAAGGAAGGAGAAAGGTTGTAGAGAGGAGGAGACTGGAACAAGGAAGGAGAGAGGCAGTGGAGAGAACATGGAGGCAGATGTTAGGATTCTCTCTGCACATTTACAGGTTGTTATGACTGTTCTTAAGGGATGGATGTGTACAGGGCTTTGTATGTCTAGATGAGCAAATTCTATCTTATCAATTGGATCAGAGGTCATTGTGTTGTGTGTTCTTTCGTGTGGGGATTTTAGTTCAAGAGAGTGTGTGGTGGCTAGACTTGCTAACCCACCATGAAGCTGGGTTGTGTATTTCTGGCTTGGTGGCAACCTGCTTTGGCAACTAGATGGCTAGAAGAGAGATTGCTGCCAGGATCAGAAAGTGGCCATCAGCAGTGTGATACGGGATGGAGCAGAGCGGGTGAGACGCTTTGCTGACTGAGATGAAGACATCTACCAGGTATCTTGGGACACTAAGGTGCCTGATCTAGTGCAGGGTAAGAGACAGCATTTCTTATAATTTTACACCTACAAGCTGTAACGAGGGTTGTGGCTCCAGGGCAAGAGAAGGGCAGGGTTCACCACCTTCTCCTGCAGAACAACCCTGCAGGAGAAGGTGGTGAACTCAGGGAGCAGAGAAAGGCCCCTGTGCACCTCTGTGTTAATGAGGGTTTCCATTGCTGTGATAAGACCCCATGTATGACCAAAAGCAACTTGAGGAAGAAAGGATTTTTTTCAGTTTCCACTTCCACATCACAGTCCATCATTGAAGAGATTCAGGGCAGGATCTTGAGGCAGGACTCTAGAGGTAGGAGCTGAAGCAGAGACCATGAGAACCATTGCTAACTACATCGTTCCTCATGGCATGATCAACCTGTTTTCTTGTACAATCCACGACCACCAGCCAAGATTACCTCCAGTGGGCTGAGCCCTTCCATATTCATCGTTAATTATAACTTTAAAAATGCCTCATAGACTTTCCTAAAGGCGTCCCTGGATGGAGGCATTTTCTCTTCTCAGGATCCTCTTCCCAAATCTGTATTGGTTCCTGTCAAAGTTGACAAAATGCAAACAGCATGGCTTCCTGGTGCATGGTCGCCCAGTAAGAGCTGAGGGAGGAGAATGTGGATGAGCTCCTCCCCCTGGCCTACCCTCTGGATGGAGGACCCATGGTAAAACAGTTGGAATGCAAACAAGGGGTGGGTTCCCACCTCATCCCTGCCCCTCAGTCCTGAGGACTTGTCTGTCCCCTGAATGTTGGATGCTGCTGCTGATATAATCACAGGAGAGACTGATAAAGTCAGAGCATGTCGGGGGAGGGGAGAAATAGGGACATTTTCTCCCTCAGAGCAGGCCAATCTGATTTTAGAGGGACTGAGGAGAGGTAGGTAAGTTACATAGGTTAGGTAGGTAGGTAGGTAGGTAGGTAGATAGATAGATAGATAGATAGATAGATAGATAGATAGATAGATAGATAGACAGGCAGACAGATAGAAAATTAGATATAGATACACATAGAGACAGATACAAACATACATACATGCATACATACATATGTACATACATGCATGTATACATATGTACAACATGCATACATGCCAACACATCAGAGAGACAAACAGACACACAGACAGTATTAAAAGAGGAGTGAGAAGAAGCACCCTTCACTCTTTGGATGTTTACAATTTCCGTCTTTGCTCAGACTTCATGCAGCTTCAGGTCCTGCTCCACCAGACACCTGCCCAGCTGGGCAAACATTCAGGGTGACCCTGGGAGGCTTCTTAGAGTTCTTGCATGGATCAGAGGGCTAAGGGATGTTGCAAAGATCACACCACAGAACAGGCTTCATGTGAGAGGTTTATTGGGGGTGGGCAGTGGGTAGCAGAGAAAAAGAGCCACCTGCGAAGACCTGGGCAGGATAAGGGTGCACGACTTGTGGCCACAGTGGAAATGCGTCACATTTGGTGGCTGGTGATGATGTGGCTTCTGACACTGAGGGTCTAAGAGCAGGCTGGTTCTGGAACGTGGGTGGTTGTTGGTTACAGACATCCCCTCCTCTTATTTACTATGTACAGTGAAAAAATAGGAAGGGGTGATCCATTAGGCCTCACAGGGTCATCATACTCTTTAGACTGCCTCCTGCTCTCTTGGGTCCAGCAACATCTTTGAGGACCCAAGAAAGCTGGGAAGCTGGGGAGGTTCAAAAACAGCAGACTGTCCCCTCACTGTCCAGGCTCTGCAGGGCCATCTGCAGCTGAGGAATGCAGACTCATCTTTAAGTTGAACCATCATGGGGCAGGTGTTTGAAGCTGTGTGGCACCCGGATTTTGAGGAAACACCTGGAGCTAGCATTTCCCTGAAGCACATCTGTATAGATAAGGATCAGAAGGTAAAGGTAAGGAGATTAGAAGAAATTTGTTCCTTAGGTGAAACTTTGAAACTTTTAGGCTCATTAGTTGGGGATGGGGCATCCCAAGACTTCAGAGAGGAGGAGGAAACCCCACCCTTGGGAATAAACTGAATAGGCAGGAGATGAAGCAGGATGTTGATAGACAGTACTTATCTGGAAACCATTAGACCCGTGAAAGGTGGATTAAGGTAGACTCTTCAAAGCTTAGAAGATTTTCTTAAGTTTACAAAATGAGATAAATTTTAGACATGCTAACATACCACTGTGTAATCTGTCCTGAACACACATTGTAGAAAAGGCAGCAGTCTCACGCCTTTGAGTTGTAGTAAAAGCATGGGACCCCAAAATGACTTGGCGTAAAAAGCATGAGAACTCTTTCCTTTCTCCAGAACACTGGGTGTATACAGATTGGACAGGCATTTTTTAGCTCAGTGAAAAGCACTTTTAGTCTGTACTTAGAAGTATAGCATATCATAGGAAATTCATAATCTTGAGCTTGTGACTGTAATAGCAATCACAATTTATCATACTTAGACCAATAACTCATCTGAACTCCATTGATGAATTTTAAACTCTGAACTTTCTAGGTCTAAATATCACAATAGCATAGAGAAGGAAGAAATCGGAAACATTTTCGTTTTTACATACCCCTTAAATCACTTTCCTATACCTTTACAAATTGCATTTGCACACCTTAAAACACCTCCTTAGACCTTTATAAATTGCAGTTAAAGCACTTTTCCAGACCTTTATAAGTCACATCCACCGATCTCAAAGCACAGTTTCAAGAGTCTTGCAACATAAGCTTTCATTCCTTAGAACCTACTTAAACTTCGCAGTTTTTTCTATCCAATTACTCACCACAAGAAGCAGGTGGTTGGTTACTGAGAGCAATCATTGTAAAACATCTTCCTTTACAAAAAGGGATAGTAAAAAGTTACATTGAAATCTGTTGCGTGGATTTATCCCTTCTTAGAATCTCGCAACAATGTGATCAGTGTCTGGACACAGTAGCAACTCTAGGAAAGTGGCCTATGATGTTTACACAGAGAGGGAACTGAGGAGCACCTGAAGCCCGTGTTGTTGCTTGCGGTTCAACTGACAAAACTCTCCCTAGTCAACAGCATCAGAGCTCTGCGGAGCATGAATTTCACCTGAGTAAGCAGGAAGTACAGACCAAGCAGCTTCCAAATCTCTTAAAAATGACAGACTTCTCCCTTACCTGGACAATCACTGAAGGTTCCACTGTGGGAGTCTTGATTTCAGTGCAGGCAGAAGACCCAGGGCAGCATCAGTTTTCCAACGTCTTAAATGCCATATTCAGCAGATCTCTGAAGAGTTTTCAGGGCTGTAATAGTAAGGATATCTGACCTGAACAAACTTCCCTAGTTTCTAGTAACTTGTTTTGTGCTTAACTTTGGAAACATACACAGGAGCATAATAAACTGTGTTCCTGTTTGTTTTTTTTTTTTTTTGGAGCTGGGGACTGAACCCAGGGCCTTGCGCTCTCTAGGCAAGCGCTCTACCGCTGAGCTAAATCCCCAACCCTATGTGTTCCTGTTTTTGACGTGCATTGTTAAGTGTGGGTAACTTTCCTAAGATTCAGATTTTGCAACTTTGTCTCTGTTAAGTTTAAGCCTTTGTAATTTGAGGTGAAGCTCCTTTATCATCCAAATAAACCATGAATGCCATAACCTTTGGTCCATAAGAGACTGGTGTCTTGCTTTTATAGCATACCATTATAGGTTACCACAGTATTTCTATGACTCAGTTTTTCCAATAGCTAAAGCCCAACAAAGTGAATAAGGACACAAAGCTACACAAATGTCACGGTGACGCTGAATAGACCTTAGAAATGTATAATGTATTAATCAGTATACCTTATTTGTTATCAAATATACCTGGTTGGAGAGATGACTCAAAATTGAAGAACACTGACTGTTCTTCCAGAGGTCCTGAGTTCAAATCCCAACAACCACATCGCAAGCACGATGGTCTATAACTATGGTTCCAGGGGTCTGTCACAATCGCAAAGGCATGAAGGCATATAATGCTCTTATAACATAAAATTTTAGAATGAAATGCCTACCTTATTCATCCAGTGTGTGTTGTGCTTATCTACACTTTATAGCAGCTTGGTGCTCAGCAGTTAACAAAGGCAGAGGAGTTTTGACACACATCTTAAACCAGCTTTTGATAAGCCAAGTAGACATTCAAAATCTTAAATTTTTATAATTACATACACTACATTATAAAGCAGAGTCCAGT
>NC_046171.1:8509388-8526921 GCF_011064425.1 Rattus rattus | reverse complement strand
GCACTGGACACATCTCCAGAACCCTGCTGGCCTCTTACACTTCACAGTGACTGCTGTGCTGGTTTGAATGAGAACAGCCACACAGGCTCATGGGAATGAATCCTTCAAATGCAGCTGAGGCCATGTTCAGAGAGGATTGGGAGGTGTGGCCTTGATGGAGGATGTGTGCCACTGGTGTGTGCACTGAGGTTTTAAAAGAGTTTCACTGGGCTGGAGAGATGGCTCAGTGGTTAAGGGCAATGACTGCTCCTGAGTTCAAATCCCGACAAAAACACGGTGCCTCACAACCCTCTGTAATGAGATCTGATGCCCTCTTATGGTATCTGAAGACAGGTACAGTGTATTTTATGAATAAATAAAATATATTATATATAATATTTTATGTTACATATATTATATATATCAAAATTTTTTAAAAATCGACTTTCACTATTGCCAGTGTCTCAGTCTGTTACTTGCAAATCAAGTCGGGAGCTCTCAGCTGTTCCCCCACCACACCTCTCCTCTGCCATCATGGATTCAAGTCCTCTGAAACTATATAACAGATTAAACATATTCTTTTATAAGATGCCTTGGCCATAGTGTCTTATCACAGTAATAAAAACTAACTAGAGCTAGTGTGCTGACACAGGCCTTCAATCCTATTGTGGTTGATTGAATAGGTGGCCCACACAGACTCATGTGTTTGGATGCTGGACGCACAAAGAGTGGCACTGTTAGGAAGGGTAGCCTTGTGGGAGTGGGCGTGGCCTTGCTGGAGGAAGTGTGTCACTGAGAGGAAGGGCTTTGATGTCTCTGTGCTCATGCTCTGCCCAGTGTGGAATGAGAGCCTCTTCCTGGCTGCCTTTGGATCAAGATGTAGAAGTCTCAGCTCCTTCAGCACCATGTCTGCCTGCAGCTGCCATGCTTCCTGTTATAATGGACTAAACCCCTGAAACTGTTACCCAGCCACTATTGAATGTTTCTTTTTAGAATTGTTGCCTTGGTCATTGTGTTTCTTCACAACAATGAAAGGAAAACTAAGACACCCAGCCCTCAGGATGCAAAGGCCATGTATCTCTGGGAGGTCAAGGTCAGCTTGGTCTACATAGTGAGTTCCAGGACAGCCAGAGCAGTGCAGACAGACCTTGTCTCAAAAAACAGAATAAATAAGAAGAAAAGTAACAGAGACAGATCCTTTCTGTGGGGCTGCCTACCCCAACTGCATCCTTAGGTCAGTCAGGATGGAACCTAAGAGCTTCAAGTTCCCATGGAAAACACTCACAGCACCTAAGAGTGGTTCACTGAAACAGGAGCCTCCGAATCCTGGAGAGGCTGCTGGGCTGCTGTGGAGACCTGCATGGGGAGGTGACTGGAGTTCACACCTGTGCTCACCCACATTTGTTGCTCTGTGTGATGGGTGACTCTCTTCAGGAGCCCCCACCCATCTCTCCTCTTCTTTCCACTTCAGTTCTGTGGCTGCGATTTGGAGAGCTCCACAGAATGAAGAAAGGTGCAAATTTAATATTTCCCCACACTACTGATCAAGTGAAGAGAGCCTGTTCTCTGTGGGGTCCGGGAGGGGCTTGCAAGCCAACGCCTCCTCTGCATCCACAGGGCTTGTGTTGTGATTGTATTCCCGGAAGTGGCTTTTCTTCTAGAAGACTCCAGGGTCTGACTTCTGAAGAGAAGAAGGAAGAGGAGGGTGGAGGAGAGCACACAGGGAGCCTGGCCTGCGGGTGTCTCCTGGTGTCCACACAGCTTCTGGGTGACACCATGACAAACAGTGCTCTGCCCCACAGCCCAAGGTTCAGGTAAAATCTCAGTCCCCAGGCGGTGAGGTCATGGGCGGGGCTGGGGATTCCCCATCGCCCCAGTTTCACTTCTGCTTCTAACCTGTGTCAGGTCCTTCTGCCCGGACACTGACGACACTATGGCAATTCTCACTCCCATTGGGTGCCGTGAACCCTGTGAACCAATCAGCGTCGTCATGGTACAGGAGTTATAAAGTCCGCGCAGCCCGCGGGACTCAGACTCGTCCGGGATCTCAGATGGGGGCGATGGCACCGCGCACGCTGCTCCTGCTGCTGGCGGCCGCCCTGGCCCCGACCCAGACCCGCGCAGGTGAGTGCGGGGTCGGGAGGGAAACGGCCTCTGCGGGGAGGGGCGGGGGCGGCACCGGGGAAGCCGGGTCCCCGCGTCGCACACCAGACCCCCGCCCTTCTCCACCCGCGTCCTGAGCCTGGCGCCCCTGCTCCCTGCCCGGCCTGCGCACCCGCCTGGGGTCCGGGGAGGAGGTCGGGGGTCTCACCGCGCGCCGCCCCAGGCTCACACTCGCTGCGGTATTTCGAAACCATCGCGTCCGGGCCTGGCCTCCGGGAGCCCCGGTACATCTCTGTTGGCTACGTGGACGACACGGAGTTCGTGCGCTATGACAGCGACGCGGAGAATCCGAGGATGGAGCCGCGGGCGCGGTGGATGGAGCGGGAGGGGCCGGAGTATTGGGAGGAGGAGACACAGAGAGCCAAGGGAAGGAGCAGACTTTACCGAGTGGACCTGAGGACCTGCGCGGCTACTACAACCAGAGCGAGGGCGGTGAGTGACCCCGGGTCGGAGGTCACGACCCCTCCGCGTCCCCACACGGCCGGGGACTTCCGGGTCCCAAGTCCGAGGTTCGGGAGCAGAACCGACCCGGGCCGGTTTCCCTTTCAGTTTGGAGGAGTCCGCGGGCGGGCGGGGCCGGGGCGGGGCCGGGTCTGACCGCGGGGTCCCGCAGGCTCTCACACCATCCAGAGGATGTATGGCTGTGACGTGGGGTCGGACGGGAGCCTCCTCCGCGGGTATGTGCAGTTCGCCTACGATGGCCGCGATTACATCGCCCTGAACGAAGACCTGAAAACGTGGGCGGCGGCAGACTTTGCGGCACGGATCTCCCGGAACAAGTTCGAGCGGGCTGGTTATTCAGATTATTACAAGGCCTACCTGGAGGGCGAGTGCGTGGAGTGGCTCCGCAGATACCTGGAGCTCGGGAACGAGACGCTGCTGCGCTCAGGTGCGGGGACCGCGGGCTTCTCTTCCTCTGCCCTAGGGTGGGGCTCAGTCCTGGGGAAGAAGAAACCCTCAGCTGGGTGATGCCCCTGTCTCAGAGGGGAGACAGTGTCCCTGGGTCTCCTGATCCCTCATCACAGTGACTGCACTGCCTCTCCCAAGGCCCAGCCTTCTCCTGGAGAGTTCTGAGTCCCTCTCAGGAGGGAAGGAGAGAATTTCCCCACTTAACAGCAGGGGGCTCCCTGCTGTCAGCCATGGCCTCTCCCAGGCCAGGTTCTCTGCCCACACCCACTCTCTGAGGACACTGACTCCTGTCCTGTTGAGTGTGTCAGCCCTTACACCTCAGACCAGAAGTCTCCTTTACCTCAGAGGAGACATGGACTCCACTACACTAGGCTGGTTCCCCCAGTTTCTAGGTCTTTCCAAAGAATACATTCTCACAGATCCCTCCCTGATGTGGGGTTTGCTTCTCTTCCACACCCCATTTCTCTATTCCTACGGTGGAGAATGGTCCCATGAGCCCTTATGGGGTACCCTGGAGGAATATAAATTGGGAATTTCTTTTTTCTTTTTTCTTTTTTTTCCTTTTTTATTTATTTATTTTTTTTCGGAGCTTTTTCACTTAGGCAAGCTCACCCTGAGCTAAATGCCCCCAACCCCCTCTTTTTCTTATTTTTTTTTTACTTTCTTTTTTTTTTCCTTTTCTTTTTTTTTTTTTTTTTTGAAGGCATTATTTTGTTTCTAGTCAGGTTTTCTCTGCAAACACATATTAAATCAATTATTTTCCATTCCCTCTTCTGTTCTGTGACCACCCATCTCATGCTATAGAACATCACATAAGGACGGCCATGTTGACCCACTGGCTCATGTGGATTCCCTCTTAGCTTCTGAGTCCCTCAGGAAAGTGTGCAGTTCTGTGCTGAGGGGACCAGCTCTCCCTGCAGCTCACTAGTGAGATGACAGTTGAAGTGTCAGACACACACAGTTCAGTGTCATCCTTGATTTAACTGTGTCCTGTGTAGATTTCCGTTTGTCTTGTTAACTGTGTGATTTCTTAAATCTTCCACACAGATCCCCCAAAGGCACATGTGATCCTTTACCCCAGACCTGAAGGTGATGTCACCCTGAGGTGCTGGGCCCTGGGTTTCTACCCTCCTGGTATCTCCCTGACCTGGCAGTTGAATGGGGAGGACCTGACCCAGGACATGGAGCTTGTGGAGACCAGGCCTGCAGGGGATGGAACCTTCCAGAAGTGGGCATCTGTGGTGGTGCCTCTTGGGAAGGAGCAGAATTACACATGCCGTGTGGAGCATGAGGGGCTGCCTGAGCCACTTTCCCAGAGATGGGGTAAGGAGGGAGCCTTCTGTAGACCCTGAGCTGTCAGGGCTGAGAGCTGGGGTCATGACCCCCACCTTCATTTCTTGAACCTGTCCTTCCCAGAGCCTTCTCCATCCACCGACTCCAACATGGGAATTGATGTTACTTCTGTTGTTCTTGGAGCTGTGGCTGTCTTTGTAGTTTTGGCCATCATTGGAGTTGTGGTGGTTCTTGTGAGGAAGAGGAGGAGAAACACAGGTAGGAAAGGGCAGGGTCTGTTTCCCCTCAGCTTCCTTTAGAAGAGTGCTCTGCTCATTAATGGGAAACACGGCCACACCCCTCATTGCTGCTGTCTCCAACTGGGTCCTCTGTCAGTTCTGGAAACTTCCTCCTGTCAAGACCTTCCTTGAACTCTCACAGCTTTTCTTCTCACAGGTGGGAAAGGAGACTACGCCCCTGCTCCAGGTTAGTGTGGGGGCAGGAGTGTCCCTGAGGGTATTGGAGTGAAGCTGGAGATGTGGGGAGCTCTGGGAATCCATAGTAGCTCCTCCAGAGAAATCTTCTGGGGGCCTGAGTTGTACAATGATATGAATACATACATACACACAAATACATATACATATACATATTGTTTTGTTTTACCCTAGTTGGGGACAGCTCCCAGAGCTCTGATGTGTCTCTCCCAGATTGTAAAGGTGACTCTGGGGTCTGACTGGGGAGGGGCAATGTGGACATGATTGGGTTTCAGGGACTCCCAGAATCCCCTGTGAGTGGAGGGTTGTTGGGATGTTGTCTTCAGAGTGATGGTTTGTGACTCTCATTCTCTAGCATGAAGACAGCTGCCTGGAGTGGACTGAGTGACAGACGATGTGTTCAGGTCTCTCCTGTGACATCCAGAGCCCTCAGTTCTCTTTAGACACCAGTGTCTGAAGTTCCCTGTGATTCTATGGCTTCTGTGTGAAGAACTGTGGAGCCCAGCCTGCCCTGCACTTCAGGACCCTGTCCCTGCACTGCCTTCCTTCCCTTCCAAGGCCAACCTTAGTGGTCCATCCTGGGGGGGGGGTGGGGACATCTGCATCCTGTCACTCCGTGCTACCCTGAGCATCAGCTCCTCACTTCCACACTGAGAATAAGAATCTGAGTGTGAACTTGATTGTTCACATCCTTGACCCAAGTGTAGATGGCTTTTTAATTACTGGATGGAATACTTAGAGTTTTTTGTTTTGGGGTTTTGCTTTGTTTTGTTTTTGTTTTTGAATAAAATAATTGGCAGATGAAGAAGCTTCCAGAATCTGTGTCACTAAGCTGTGTGTGTCTGGTGGGACAGGGTGAGGCTGTGGGAGCTGAGTGTGGACAGGGCTGTGCCCAGGTGTGCTCAGTCTTTGATGGGCTCAGGTCTTGGCTCTGTCACCTCCAGGCTGTGCCCTCTCCATCTTTGTGAAGACATGGGGACAGTCTGTGATCACAAGGACACAGGGAAGGTCAGAGCCTTGTCCTGTCCCCAGGATTATGAGCCCCCAGGGCTCAAGATCAGAGACTCAAGTGGGGTCCTCTAAAGTGCAGGGTGCACAAGATGAGTCACTACATTTCCTCCCACCCACTTGATTTAGCTGCTAATGATGGGGTCGGGAAGCTGCCCTGGGCTCTCCCTGTGGCCATGCTGCTGTGGTGATTTCTGCTTCTCCTTTCCGGTGTCAGGGAACTGAGGTGCAGGATGTGCCTTTTCGTTGAACTCTCAGGAGCACATCCCCAGCTGAGATAACTGGATTAGACTTTTCATAACCTATTTTCAATAATGGAATTCTTAAATGCATAACCTCCCTTCTAGTCCACCACCCATGGGAAGATGTGGAAAAGAAGTTTTATGAGGATACTGGAGAGGTGGGCCTGTTTAGAGATGGTTCTCTGGGGCAAAATAATCTGCAGCTCAGTTCACAAGAATCAGCAATGGCTGGTCAGTTCAGAAGAAGCTGGGAGGCTGAGCTGTTTGCTGTGTAGTAGTTCCTGGGGTTAACTTCAATCTCTAATTGACAGTACAGCAGCCGTCCAGATCAGTAGTGTCAGGATGGCAGACACGAATCATCAGTGGTGACACAAGCCAGCAGAAACTGCCAGGCCTCCACCAAATTGGCATGAGTCAGCAGGACTGAGCAGGACCAGCAGGGAAGCCAGGAGAAGTTTTCTGCCGTGACTCCTGTCACGTGTCTGCCTTATCATGACATCCTTTCACCTGTGTTTGCTTCAGCAAAATATCATCTGACTCAACTGACTTTCCAAAGAAACCAGAAGTTTCCACTTGGGCTGGAGAGGTTGCTCAGCGGTTAAGGGCACTGACTGCTCTTCCAGAAGTCCTGTGTTCAATTCCCAGCAATCACATGGTGGCTCACAACCATCTGTAATGGGATCTGATTCCCTCTTCTGGTGTTTCTGAAGACAGCAGTGTATACTTATAATAAATCTAAAAAAAAAAATTATTAAAAAAAAAGAAGTTTCCACTTAGTGAACAGCGATGCTTCTCTCTCCTGTAACTTGGGCCCCGCCCCCTGAAACTTTTGTACTCCTGGACTCTCTTATCATTCAGCAACTTGTGTTCTGGAGTTAACTCCTGAAGTTCTCTTAATATATCGTTCCCAGCTCAGTGGACCTGGGTCTTGCAGCTCCACCTTGGACCTGCAGGCTGCGGTATTCCCCATAGTCTGTCTTAAAGTCTTGTTCACTGGCCTGTTGTTGCTCTGCCTTTGGATGGCTCCATATTGAAGGAGACCAAAGTCCCCCTCAGAGACCTGGGACCATTTAAATCATCTCATATTCATAGCACTGAAGACACGGGAGGCAAAAACTGAGGTAAAAACCTGACAGCTCAGTAAGGAAACTTTATTTCTCAACTATATACAAGATATCTATATACCAGCCTGATGCTACAACTAAACTCCAGCTCTTCAGAAATCTCTTTCTGTCTGTCATTCTTCTGAGCTGCTCTACCCTTCTCTTGGGCTCCTCCAAATCCAAGAGGGCTCCTGAGCTCTCTTTCCTAGATTTCCTAGATTTTACCAGAGTCCTACCTGATCCTTCTCTGAGTTTCCTGAAGACTCAAAGAGGAAATCTCCATCACTTACCTGGTCCTTCCATAGACGCTCTTCCAAGATGAAAGAGGGAGAGAGAGAGAGAGAGAGAGAGAGAGAGAGAGAGAGAGAGAGAAACTCTTTTTTTTTTTTCCGGAGCTGGGGACCGAACCCAGGGCCTTGTGCTTGCTAGGCAAGCGCTCTACCACTGAGCTAAATCCCCAACCCCTGAGAGAACTCTTTCAATGGTGCGATATCTTATAAAAGAAGTTCAGCTTCTCCCATACACCCTTGGCAAGCTGAGCCATGTCACTGGTATGGGATTTTTCTGCTCAGGGACTGCTAGCTTTGTTTTCACCCCCTTTTCCCTGGCATCAGGCCCATGGGTTAAGGTAGGACGTCCTTCCCAGATTAGTTGACTTTTGCTGAGGGGCCATTTCTGTGGGGGCTGCTGGAGAAGGGAGAGGTGTCATCACCGTGGACAGCTCTCACGGTATAAGGCTCCAGGCTGAAGCCGAGAAAGAAGGTGTCGCCACCGTGGACAGCTCCTGTGATGGCTGCAGGCTAAAGAGAGGAAATTGAGCCGCCATTTTAAAATGGTTTCCTCCATTTTGGACAGCTCCTGCAGGACATTTTGCTGAGGAGGCCCCCAGGCTGCAACAGGAAGGAAGGGCCTGCTGCCACTTTGACGGATTTAGCGTTAGGGACTACAATAAGCCAGGACAAACCCTTTCTCCCTAAGCTGTGTCTTGTCAGATATTAAGCCACAGTGATGGAAAATGGAACTGTATTGGTTCCTTTCCTGTTGCTGAGATAAAAACACCATGTCCAAGGGAACTTATAGAAGGTTCATCTGGGGATTAGGGTCCCACAGAGTTAAGAGTCCATCAACATCATGAGGGCAAGCACCAGGCATGGCAGCAGGACTGTGTGAGAGCTCACATCTCCACCACTGCCCCAGTGACATCCTTCCTCCAGCACGGCCCCTCCTCCTAAGCTTCCCCAAACAGCACCAACCGGGAACCAAGTGTTCAAATGACCAAGAACACGGGGGTGGTCTTATCTGAAGGACCACAGTAACTTATACAGACAGTGACACCCAAGCTCTCAGTGCAAATATGGGGTCTTCCGGGTGTGGTGCCAGGGAAATGTTAGAGATCCCCCCAAACCAGACAGGAGCCGATCTGAGGTAATCACAGTAGGGCCTTCTTCTTTGAACCAGCTCCGGCCAGCACACTGTGTCATGCAGGACAGTTTTGGTGATGAGGAGCCCCGAATATCTATTGGGGCTCACTGTATCCCCAGTAAGTAAGAATGCTTATAGCTGTTTCACAGGACCTGGGTTCAGTTCCCAGCTCTCACACATTTGTAACTCCAGCCTCAGAGGGGATAGGGCGCCCTCTTCTGGCTGCCTGGGGTGCTCCATGCAGGTGGCACACAGAGATACATGGAGCAAAATACCCTTTTACATAAAAATATTTTTAAAAGAACGAAAAAGAAATGGATAGAAATAAGATTTCGTTAAAGAAAGATCCTTCGCTTGCCTAGCAAGCGCAAGGTCCTGGGTTCGGTCCCCAGCTCCGAAAAAAAGAAAAGAAAAAATAAAAAAAAAGAGATCCTTGAACAATATTGGGGGACACTCCAGCATGGAGGAACACCTACCAACTCTACTGCAGGGCTCTAGGGTCCCCTGCACTAGATTTATCCACTGGTCTTAGGATTCAGCAATGGAAGAGAAAAATCGACACAACTCCCCCTACAGAGTGGCCCCTGATGCTACTCGTCTATGCAGCCTGTGTGTTCGCCCAGTTATGCTGTTTGTGTTGTTATGTCTTGTAGATCAGGGTGACCTTGAATTCTCTTTTTAAGATTTATTTATTATGTACACGTTTTGTCTGCACACATGCCTGCCTGCCAGCAGAGGGCGCCAGATCTCATTCTAGAGGATTGTGAGCTACCACGTGATTTCTGAGACTTCAGCTCTGGACCTGAGAAGAGCAGTTAGTGCTCTCAGCCTCTGAGTCATCTCTCCTGTCCTGACCTTGAATTCTCCATCCTCCTGCCTCACCTCCGTATGCCAAGAGTCCAGTGTGTGAGAGTGTGGTGTGTCTATGTGTGTGTGTGTGTGTGGTGTGTGGTGTGTGTTTGTGTATGTGTGTGGTGTGTGTGTGTGTGTGGTGTCTGTGTGTGAGAGTGTGGTGTGTCTATGTGTGTGTGTGTGTGTGTGTGTGTGTGTGTGTGTGTGTCTTATGTCACTGGAGAGTGTGATGTTGAGTCACAATCAGGGAAGGAGCAGAGATGCAATCTGTGTTTCAGCTGGAAGATAAGGACCCGTGAAAACCCCAAACAGAGGATTTGGGTCTGAAGGGGAAATTCCTGGCTGCTTCACTCTGAAGGGTCTTCCCCAGCATTCAAAGCTCATAGCCTCTTAGGTGATCTAGAACGGGACAGGCTCCTAATCCTGTTCCCTGCTGCCCCTGGCGGCTATGAGCGGCATCGCAGCTCCAAAGGTCCTGGGGCTGACTGGACTGTGCCAAAAGTCCCTCCTGACTGCAAGAACTGCTTGCTGGCCTGTGGCTTCACGTGCCTCTGAAGCTGTCCGGGTCACACTGGAACAAGGGCCACACTAAAGGAACCGGTATCCCTGCACAGCCCCCACATCAGAGGGTTACTTTCTCTTTCTTTTGTTTGTCGCTATCGCCAGAATCACAGAGAGCCAAGGCATAAAAATATGCCGAGTAAAATTGTGGAACTGGAGAGGTTGTTCAGAGGTGAAGAATGCTTATTGCTGTTCCACAGGACCTGGGTTCAGTTCCCAGCTCTCACCCACTTGTAACTCCAGTCTCAGAGGGGATAGGGCGCCCTCTGCTGGCCGCCTGGGGTGCTCCATGCACGTGGCGCACAGACATACGTGGAGGCAAAATACTCTTATACAGAATATATTTTTTAAAAGAACAAGAAATGGAGGAAAATAAGATTTCTTTAAAGAAAGGGATCCTTGAACAATGTTGGGGGACACTACCGCATGAAGGAACACCTACAAACGCTACTGCAGGGCTCTAGGGTCCCCTGCGCTACATTTATCCACTGGTCTTAGGATTCAGCAACGGAAGAGAAAAATCGACACAACTCCCCCTGAGTGGCCCCTGATGCTACTCATCTATGCAGCCTGTGTGTTCGCCCAGTTATGCTGTTTGTGTTGTTATGTCTTGTAGCTCAGGGTGACCTTGAATTCTCATTTTAAGGTTTATTTATTATGTACACGTTTTGTCTGCACACATGCCTGCCCGCCAGCAGAGGGCGCCAGATCTCATTCTAGAGGGTTGTGAGCTACCACATGATTTCTGAGAATTCAGCTCTGGACCTGAGAAGAGCAGTTAGTGCTCTCAACCTCTGAGTCATCTCTCCTGTCTCGAACTTGAATTCTCAATTCTCCTGCCCTCTCCTCAGCATGCCAAGGTGTGTGTGTGTGTGTGTGTGTGTGTGTGTGTGTGTGTGTGTGTGTGTGTCACTGTGACTGGAGAGTGTGGTGTTGAGTAACAGTCAGGGGAGGAGCCAGAGGTGCAATCTGTGTTTCAGCCCGAAGATCCTAAGGACCTGTGAAAACCGCAAAACAGAGGATTTGGGGCTGAAGGGGAAATTCCTGGCTGCTTCAGTATGAAGAGCCTTCCCCAGCTTTCAAAGCTCACAGCCACTTAGGTGATCCAGACTTGGACAGGCTCCTACTCGTGTGTCCTGCTGCCCCCTGGTGGCTTCGAGCGGCATCGCAGCTCCCAAGGGTCCTGGGGATGGACTGGGCTGTGTGAAAAGTCCCTCCAGACTGCGGGAACTGCTTGCTGGTCTGCGGCTTCACGGACCCTGAAGCTGTCTGTGTCACACTGAACAAGGGCCACACTAAGGAACCGGGCATCCAATGCACAGCCTCTCCCCACCCCCACCCTCTGCATCGGAGCATAAATTTCTCTTTCTTTTGTTGTCGCTGTTGCCTGGGATATGAGCTCCCCACCTCCTGACCCGGTCCTCACTGAGCTGCACACCTGCTGAGGTTGATGGGACCCATCCCAAGAAAGGGTTCCGGGATTCTTTAGGATTAAATGCCTTTAATCCCAGCCCTCATGAGGGCGGATCTCTGCATTCTTCGACCACATAGCAAGTTCCAGAACACCCAGGGCTATGAGGTGAACCCAGGAGCCTGGGAGCCCCAGGACTGGCACCTATGGGGGTGGTGGGTAGGGAAAGTTGTGACAAGTGAGAAAGCGGCATGGATTCCCAGGGCCAGGTCTCTGAAAGAATAAAGATTTAAACTATCCCCCATGACCCTGCTGGAGGACAAGTGCCTCACAGCCAAGAATAACATAACATATTTTGGGATGTAGCCTGGCTAGCCACCACAAACCAAGCCTCGATAAGGCCCTGACTCAACAGTCCTGAGAAAAACAAGAATTAGGGTCAGCTTGCCCCAGAAGGAGGGTGGCCTAGAGTTGAACTGAGCCAAAGTTACAAACCAATGAAATTGCTTTGTGTGACTGTTGCCAACTACCTATGTAATTTTCCCTATAAATCCCTTCCCCTAATTGGGCTCCGGGTCGACTCCTCTGTCTCTTGTGTGAGATACGTTTCGTCCCCAGAGCTCTGGTTCCTCAAATACACCTCTTGTTTATTACATCAAGACTGGTTTCTCATGAGTTCTTGGGGGTTGTGTTGTCTCGAGATTTGAGTGGGGTCTTCCCCACCCAGTGTCTTCATTTTGAGGGGCTCGTCCGGGATCTCGAAACCACCCCAACTCGAAGACCTTGGAGATGAGGGAATCCCCAATTGTGTCTGAGTATGCACCGCTGTCTGTATCTGTCTCTGTTTTGGTTTCACCGTGTGTATATATTATTGTGTCTTGGTACCGGTCTGTGCTGGGAGTGGATGTGGAATCCCACTCTGTACAGCCGCCTCTGTGGTCTGTGACTGGCCGCGGAAGGGGGGACGCCCCGAGCCCTCAAGCTGCAGCCCTGGAAGACGTTCCACGGGTAGAGAGCAGTCGGGAGAGCCCGACTGTGGGCAGTCAGAAGGACCTGACTGTGGTTTTCTGGAACAAAGGGGCCAGGTGCTCCTTTTACCCTAGGCCAGGAGTGGACGGGGAATCCCCTCCGTCAGAAGTCACGTTCGGCTGCCTATTTAAGTATGCTGAACAGACAAGTGTGCTTGGACGTGTTAGTGTCTGTTGTCTGTGTTCTGTTTTCTGTGTTTGGTGTTCTTTTTCTTTGCCATGGGACAGGCTGGCGGCAACCCCTTTGTCCTTGATGGTGGACCATCGGACGGATGTTAGTACAGAGGACACTCTGGAATCCTGTTGGGAGGTGGAATCAGATGGTCCATCTCATCCAGAAGCAGCTAGGAGTTTAGCTTTGAGTTTGCAAGGTACTGAAGGTACCAGGCATCTGTGAATTGGTTATAGGATGCTTTGTCTTGTTTGTCTGGTTTGTTTTCTGTGGTAGTTTGTCAGTGTCCTTTTGGCTTTTTGTTTACGTTTTTTTGAATTTGGACTGACAACTGTGTTTGAAATCATGAAACTGT
Organism: Rattus rattus; assembly: GCF_011064425.1. NCBI lineage: Eukaryota > Metazoa > Chordata > Mammalia > Rodentia > Muridae > Rattus > Rattus rattus. Next base: position 8,513,950 of record NC_046171.1, on the reverse strand, counting down.
TTGCTTTGTTTGTCAAAGAGTTTTACTTGGTCCTCTTGGTTTTAACCAAAAGTTAAAAATAATTTGCTTGAGAAAATTGTTTTTGCTGGGGAGTTTTTATCTTTCTCTCTTGAGCCTCTCCCCAAGGAGAGCTGCCCCTCTCTTGCTCCCTTTGTCAGCCCAGCTGCTGTTAACAGTTGTGTGAAGAACTCCAAGGTTCATGGTAACCCTGTCTGGAAACGGGCGTGTAAGAGCCTGAAAGCTTTACCTTAGATCCTAAGAAATTTCTCCCTATTTGCTTAAACATTCACAGCTTCTAAGGAAGGGACAGCACAGAGTGAGAAGTGTGGGGCTGAGGTGGCAAGCATGCAGGCCTGCTAGCAAGCTGCAAGGCTCTTTGGCGTGGGCAGTGGCGCAGCTCAGGCCAAATCCAGTAAGAGGGTTTCAAGGTGATAAGGGCTGGCAGGGGTTGATGCTTTGACAACAAAAAGATAATATAGAGTTAGTGGTTGTTTTATGAGACTTTTGGCCCTGAAAAAAAAAAAAAGTTGCCTTCAGTGGCCAGACCTTCAACCCTTGCTCACAGAAGGAGGAGGCGTTCATTAAAGGGGAGCCTGCCTTCTGCTGACCCTATTCCAAGAGAGGAGTGGTCTCAACATTAAGTCATCTTCCCGTTAATCATCATTGACATGGAGGTGCCTTTGATCCTATCCCCTCAGCAGCCAGTTCTGCCCCTGTGGTCAAAATGCCCCCAGGTTGTGGGGCAGAGCCCTAAAATAGTTTCAAAAGAATCTGCAACAAACTGTGAAGAACTTTGTTTTGCTAGTCAAAATTTAGAATTCAGGCTTTGGCTGTGGCCAAGGTCAGGATTAATGTTTTCTTTTCCATGGGCATTTAACCCACTGAGACAGTTTGGTAAAGGGCTGCTACTGAGGTCCTGAAAGTCCCAGGTAAACCGGTTACAATTCTTTTGTCAACCACTTGGCATCTAGCACCCAGGTCCTAACTAACCATCTCTCCATCCTTTTGTTATTAGTTCTTAAGTCCATAGAGACAGTCAATAACAGATCAGCTCCCTCTCTGCCTTGCCTTTCTGTTTTCTACAGGAACAAAGCTTGTGCTTTTTTGGTTTTTTTTTTTTTTTTTTTTTTTGGAGCTGGGGGACTGAACCCAGGGGCCTTGCGCTTCTAGAGCAGTCCTCTACCACTGAGCTAAATCCCCAGCCCCTTGTGCTTATTTTTACAACAGCCTTTTTGTCCCCAAAAAGTCCTCTGGTTTAGCTTTGTGACTAAATGCTATTTGCCCTCTTCAGTGGACCTCTATTCTCAAGATTCTCTTGTTTTTCTCACCATCCCATTTTGAGATCTTGTTAGTAGCTATTACAGGTCTTCTTTACCACCAGGAAAGCGAATTCTACTAGAGGCCAGAAAGATAAATCCAGACATGGATGGAAGAGGACTGTTGACTTAAATACCCCTGAAGGTAGGGAGTGCTCCAGGTCTCTGTGGCCAGGCTCCAAAGGGTGGGTCTCCTGAAAAATGCCCCCACCAATCTGGCTAAAGATAAGGAAAAGATATAAAGAGAAAGTTGCAGAATTTGAAGGGTTAAGCTAAGTTGCTGAGAGTTGAGTGTAAGTTACAGAAAATTAAGGTTGAAGTGTATTTACATAAGTGGACAGCATCTAATAGCTGTAGAGAAAGATGCAGATGAGAGCGACTGAGGAAGAGAAAGAGGAAAGAAGGTAAAAGAGCAGAAGCTAAGGGAAGAAAAGAGAAAAGAAGAAGAAGCTAGAGAGCTAAAGAGGGATAAAAGACAGAGGAATATATACTGCCCACAGTAGTTAGGGAACCTAGGAAGACAGTACCTGGCAACAGAAGAGAATTCCTAGCTAAAGATCAGTGTTTATCGCAAGGAAAAAAGGACACTGGGTCAGGGACTGCCAGGAAGAACAAGAGGGCCTCTCATGGCCCGGAGGCAAGCCTCTTGGTCCTAGAGGCTATTTACTGTCTTGTAGGAAGATAGAAGGAAAGCCTGCCCAGTTGTTTGTGTCACGGGCCCAACACTCTGTGTCCTACGCCTAAATGGGCTAATGTCAAAAAGACCTAGAGTACAAGGGGACTGCATTGAACAAACAATACTCATGGACTACCGAAGAATGGTGGACCTTTGGGGGGTGTCCACTTGGTCCTTGTGATCCCAGACTGCCCCACGAGTCTGGGCCCTGCAACCTGCTAGGACACCGACCTAGATCCCCCTTCATGACTGTCAGCAGGGAGCTCACTAAAGCACAGGGTGACATAAAAGATCAGACTGATCAGAGGGGTAGATGCCATCTGGTTCATAGATGGAACAGCTTAGAGAAGGAAAAAAGATGGGCTGGGGTGCAGTGGTAGATAAAACAGAGTCATTTGGGCTCAGGCCCTACCAGAAGGCACCACTACTCAGAGGGTAAAAGCCAGCTCTTCAAAGCCCTTGAGCTGAAAACTAGATTTAATATCTCTGTGGACAGCAGGCATGCCTTTGCTACAGCCCATCAGCAGAGGGCCTGCTGACATCTGAGGCAAAAAAGGAGATTCTCTGGCTATGTTGGGCCCTCCATGACCCAGCCAGGCTGAGGAAGAGACTCTGGTACACCTCAACGGAAAGAAGATCCTGCTACAAAAACAGGCAGGGCCATAATAAAAAAATGTAGACTCCCTTAGGGGATGCAATCATCAGATGTTTTTCCAAAACTAAATATTATGTCACAGGTCTCAAGTATCTCATGGAACAGATAGTGACAATTAATACCATGCCAAAAGGTATGTTTTCAGGAAAGTTGACTGTGGTGGGCTCCATGAGGCACCTGGATCCCTACTGAAGTGGACTTCACAGGGGATAGGAAAGAAAATATGGTTACAAAATGTCTCTGGTTTATAGATATCTTTTCAGGAATGGGTAAAAGTTTTTCCCCCCCAAGCAGGAACTGGCCTCAATAGTCATCAAGAAGATGATAGAAAGAAATCTTCTCCTTTGGAGTGCCAAAGGTAATTAGGGTCAGACGACACTGGCCCTGCCTTCGTTGTCAAAATGCAAGCCAGAGTGTGGCCAGGTATTTTGAAGTCAATTAAAATTATATTACATCCTACAGACCTCAAGTTCAGGACAGGTAGAGAGAATAATAAAATTTAAAAGACCCTGACCAAATTGACTGTGGGACTGGCACAGACTGGTGGCCTCCTTCCTCTTGCTCTCTTCAGAGCAAATGCCCCTTCAAGATTCAGCCTTACCCACGTCGGAAGAGACTGAGTTCAGGGCAGGTGAAAAAAGATAAATAAAACTCTAAAGGGACCTTCTGACAAAATTGTGGCCTTAGAGACTAGTGGGGAAGACTGGACTGTCCTCCTTCTTTTGCTCTGTTCGATGTGTGGAACACTCCTCCATTGCCTGGCCTAACACACTATATGTGAGATTATGTGAGGCCCTTGAATCGGTGCATTTCTACAAGGTTTCCTAAAACCTGTTTGCTCATTGAGCTTTAGAAACAGTCCAAAGAGTGGAACTTGAGCCAGTAGAGACCTTTACCTACAAGGGTGATCCAGGGTGCCTCACCAGTTCCCAGCAGAAGATGCAGTCCTGGATCGATGACACAAGGCTGAGGGGTAGAACCCCTAGAAGGACCTAAATAGTACTGTTAATACTCCCATTGTTGTTAAGGGATGGGATTGCTACATCAGGTCCTTTTCTCCCATTTGAAGACAGCACCAGATGACTTCTCCAAAATGAATGGAGTTAGAAAAAGACACAAATCCTCTTAAGCTTCATCTCTGTTGCTTAACTTATAATCCCCATATCCCCAGAAACTGATTTAGTAGAGAATTTCCTCCCAGGCTGGGAGGTAATAGTCCATCTCAAAGGTGACCCCACCGCATGCCATGGTGGCCCCTCTCACCCTGACTTTTATAAGTTGGTAGCTGACCTAGACACCTAGGACATTCTGACAGATCTTCAGTATGCCCTAGAAGTCCCAAAGAGATTTTTCACCTGGGGGCAGAATTTGGATCTTGAGAAAGTCCAGAAGCAAGGGCCAATTGTGGAGACTGAGGGTTTACATTTGCCCAGATGTCAAGGTGGGGCTACCATCCAGCGTTGTGGGGAGACAGGGTTTACACTGTTCTGCTTGAGATGTGAAACTAATTTCCCGACTCCTAGGACCCTTAGCTATTTCTTCTTACTTTTGACATTTGGACCCTGTATTTTTAACAAGTTAACAGCCTTATTAGAGAGTTATTACAGTACCAGGTGCAATGCTTTACCCTTATTATCATGCCTCAAAAGACCTTGGGAAAAAATTGGAAAAGAAGGCACTGGTTCTAAGGTTAGAACTAGTCACAGAAAGCAAAGTGGGAATGAAAGAATAAGGTGCAAACTGTCCCCACTGACCCTGCTGTAGCGAGACAAGTGCCTCAGCAAAAAATAACATAACATATTTTGGGGATGTAGCCTGGCTATAGCCACCACAAACCATCTGGCCTCGATAAGGCCTGACTCAACAGTCCTGAGAAAAACGAGAATTAGGGTCAGCTTGCCCCAGAAGGAGGGTG
>NC_046171.1:8464485-8509288 GCF_011064425.1 Rattus rattus | reverse complement strand
ACTTCAGTTCTGTGACTGCCATTTGGAGAGCTCCACAGAGTCAAGAAACCTGAAAATTTAATCTTTCCCCACACTACTGACCAGGGATGAAACCTCACATCACCAGCGTGTGCTCTCTGGCCTGAGAATCATCTTTCCTCCAGTGTCCACACTGCTCACCTGAGGAACTCTGGGGCCAGCTCCGTTATCAGATCCACTGTCCCACACAACTGTGACTTTCATGTCCCTTACCTTCTCAGCTCCTAAGTGTAAGTGAAGGTCAGAGAGGGAGTGAGAGGTCACAGATTGATAACTTCTCCCACACTCTCCCAATATTCTGTGGTATAGTTAATTACAGGTCCCCTCCTACCGTGATTTAGTCACTAAGGCAGCTGCACCAGGGAAATTTAGACACAGGGAAGTGCAGTGTAGCACAGGTCTCTGTGCTGTCTGTGGTCTCCATAGGGGTCTCTTCCCTGTGGACAATGGGGTCTCCTGTGCTGAGACAACGACCCAGGTCCACATGGACAATCTCAGGACTCTGAATGAAGACTCTTGTAAAACGCACCCACCTGGAGCCACAGATGCATCTTCTGGGAATAAACACAAGGAGTCTGGGTCTAAACCCGAGGTTGAGAAGACAGATCCTGAGGGAAGAGGCAAAGTCTCCTCTTTACAGATGAGAGTCCTGCACTCAGGCTTGGCAGTGTGAGCCGCCCATGCAGGTGAACAGAACCTGGTCTCTGTGGGGTCAGGATGGGGCTTGCAGGCCAGCGCCTCCTCTTAAAGGAGAAGCATCTCTCCACTGCATGCACAAGGCTTGTGTTGTGATTGTATTCCTGGAAGTCACTTTTCTTCTAGAAGACTCCAGGGTCTGACTTCTGAAGAGAAGAAGGAAGAGGAAGGGGTGGAGGAAAGGACACAGAAAGTCAGGACTGCGGGTCTCTCCTGGTGTTCAGGCAGCTTCTGGGTCAGAACTCGGAGACACCGTGACAAACAGGGCTCTGTCTCACAGCACAGGGTTCAGGCAAAGTCTTAGTCGCCAGGCGGTGAGGTCAGGGGCGGGGCAGGGGATTCCCCAACTCTCCAGTTTCACTTCAGCTTTTAACCTGTGACAGGTCCTTCTGCCCGGACACTGATGACCCGCTGGCAAGTCTCACTCCCATTGGGTGCCGGAACCCTGTGAACCAATCAGCGTCTCTCCAGGCACTGGTTGTAAAGTCCAAGCAGTCCGATGGACTTAGCCAGGTCTGGGATCTCAGATGGGGTCAAGGGCACCTCACACGCTGCTCCTGCTGCTGGCGGTCGCCCTGGCCCGGACCCAGCCCCGCGCGGGTGAGTGCGGGGTCGGGAGGGAAACGGCCTCTGCGGGGCGAGGCGGGAGCGGCACCGGGGAAGCCGGGTCCCCGCGTCGCACACCAGACCCCCGCCCCTTCTCCACCCGCGTCCCGAGCCCCGCGCCCTGCTCCCTGCCCGGGCCGCGCACCCGCCCGGGGTCCCGGGAGGAGGTTGGGGTCTCACCGCGCGCCGCCCCCAGGCTCACACTCGCTGCTGTATTTCACCACCGCTGTGTCCCGGCCCGGCCTCGGGGAGCCCCGGATCATCTCTGTCGGCTACCTGGACGACACGGAGTTCGTGCGCTTCGACAGCGACGCGGAGAATCCGAGATACGAGCCGCGGGCGCGGTGGATGGAGCGGGAGGGGCCGGAGTATTGGGAGAGGCAGACACGGAGAGCCAAGGGAAACTGGCAGACTTTCCGAGTGAACCTGAGGACCGCGCTCCGCTACTACAACCAGAGCGAGGACCGTGAGTGACCCCGGGTCGGAGGTCAGGACCCCTCCGCGTCGCCACACTGCCAGGGACTTCCGGGTCCCAAGTCCGAGGTTCGGAGCAGAACCGACCCAGGAGGGTTTCCCTTTCAGTTTGGTGGAGTCCGTGGGTGGAACCGGGGCGGGGCCGGGGTCTGACCGCGGGGTCCCGCAGGCTCTCACACCATCCAGAGGATGTATGGCTGTGACGTGGGGTCGGACTGGAGCCTCCTCCGCGGGTATGAGCAGCACGCCTACGATGGCCGCGATTACATCGCCCTGAATGAAGACCTGAAGACCTGGACGGCAGCAGACGTGGCTGCGCGGATCACCCGGAACAAGTGGGATCAGGCTGGTGCTGCAGAGAGACGCAGGGCCTACCTGGAGGGCACGTGCGTGGAGTGGCTCCGCAGATACCTGGAGCACGGGAAGGAGACGCTGCTGCGCTCAGGTGCGGGGGCCGCGGGCTTCTCCTTCTCTGCCCTCGGGCTGGGGCTCAGTCCTGGTGAAGAAGGAACCCTCAGCTGGGTGATGCCCCTGTATCAGAGGGGACACAGTGTCCCTGGGTCTCCTGATCCCTCATCACAGTGACTGCACTGCCTCTCCCAGGGCCCAGCCTTCTCCCTAGAGAGTTCAGAGTCCCTTTCAGGAGGGAAGGAGAGAATTTCCCCACTTAACAGCAGGGGCTCCCTGCTGTCAGCCATGGCCTCTCCCAGGCCAGGTTCTCTGCCCACACCCACTCTCTGAGGACACTGACTCCTGTCCTGCTGAGTGTGTCAGCCCTTACACCTCAGGACCAGAAGTCTCCTTTACCTCAGAGGAGACATGGACTCCACTACACTAGGCTGGTTCCCCCAGTTTCTAGAATTTTCCAAAGAATACGTTCTCCCAGATCCCTCCCTGATGTGGGGTTTGCCTCTCTTCCACACCCCATTTCTCTCTCTTCCTACAGTGGAGAATGGTCCCATGAGCCCTTATGGGTACCCCGGAGGAACATAAATTGTGGGATTTCTTTTTTTTTCTTTTTTTCCCTCTCTTTTTCTTATTTTTTACTTTCTTTTTACTTTCCTTTTTTTTTTTTGAAGGCATTATTTTGCTTCTAGTCAGAGTTTGTCTGCAAACACACATTAAATCAATTATTTTCCATTCCCTCTTCCGTTCTGTGACCACCCATCTCATGCTATAGAACATCACATAAGGACGGCCATGTTGACCCACTGGCTCATGTGGATTCCCTCTTAGCTTCTGAGTCCCTCAGGAAAGTGTGCAGTTCTGTGCTGAGGGGACCAGCTCTCCCTGCAGCTCACTAGTTGATGACAGTTGAAGCGTCAGACACACACAGTTCAGTGTTAGCATTGATTTAACTGTGTCCTGTGTAGATTTCAGTTTGTCTTGTTAACTGTGTGATTTCTTAAATCTTCCACACAGATCCCCCAAAGGCACATGTGACCCTTCACCCCAGACCTGAAGGTGATGTCACCCTGAGGTGCTGGGCCCTGGGTTTCTACCCTGCTGACATCACCCTGACCTGGCAGTTGAATGGGGAGGACCTGACCCAGGACATGGAGCTTGTGGAGACCAGGCCTGCAGGGGATGGAACCTTCCAGAAGTGGGCATCTGTGGTGGTGCCTCTTGGGAAGGAGCAGAAGTACACATGCCGTGTGGAGCATGAGGGGCTGCCTGAGCCCCTCACCTTGAGATGGGGTAAGGAGGATGTGGGTGCAGAGCTGGGGCCAGGAAAAGCTGGAGCCTTCTGCAGGCCCTGAGCTGTCAGGGCTGAGAGCTGGGGTCATGACCCCCACCTTCATTTCTTGAACCTGTCCTTCCCAGAGCCTTCTCCATCGACCAACTCCAACATGGAAACCTATGTCATTTATGTCGTCCTTGGAGCTGTGGCCATCATTGCAGCTGTGATCATTGGAGCTGTGGTGGCTTTTGTGAGGAAGAGGAGGAGAAACACAGGTAGGAAAGGGCAGGGTCTGTTTCCCCTCAGCTTCCTTTAGGAGAGCGCTCTGCTCATTAATGGGAAGCACAGCCACACCCCTCATTGCTGCTGTCTCCAACTGGGTCCTCTGTCAGTTCTGGAAACTTCCTCCTGTCCAGACCTTCCTTGAACTCTCACAGCTTTTCTTCTCACAGGTGGGAAAGGAGACTACACCCCTGCTCCAGGTTAGTGTGGGGGCAGGAATGTCCCTGAGGGTATTGGAGTGAAGCTAGAGATGTGGGGAGCTCTGGGAATCCATAGTAGCTCCTCCAGAGAAATCTTCTGGGGGCCTGAGTTGTACTGTGATATGAATACATACACACACATACACACACATACACATACATGTATACACATATACATATACATACGTTTTGTTTTACCCTAGGCAGGGACAGCTCCCAGAGCTCTGATGTGTCTCTCGCAGACTGTAAATGTGACTCTGGGGTCTGACTGGGGAGGGACAATGTGGACATGATTGGGTTTCAGGGACTCCCAGAATCGTCTGTGAGTGGAGGGTTGTTGTGCTGTGGTCTTCACAGTGATGGTTTGTGACTCTCATTCTCTAGCATGAAGACAACTGCCTGGAGTGGACTGAGTGACAGACGATGTGTTCAGGTCTCTCCTGTGACATCCAGAGCCCTCAGTTCTCTTTACACACCAGTGTCTGATGTTCCCTGTGATTCTATGGCTCAGTGTGAAGAACTGTGGAGCCCAGCCCGCCCTGCACTTCAGGACCCTGTCCCTGCACTGCCTGCGTTCCCTTCCACATTCAGCCTTGCTGGTCCAGCCTGGGGGTGGGGGGTGGGGACATCTGCAACCTGTACCTTCGTGCCACCCTGAGTTTCAGCCCCTCACTTCCACACTGAGAATAAGAATCTGAGTGTGAACTTGATTGTTCACATCCTTGACCCAAGTGTGGATGGCTTTTTAAATTACTGGATGGAATACTTAGAGGTTTTTGTTTTGGGGATTTGCTTTGTTTGGTTTTGTTTTTGAATAAAATAAATGGCCAATGGAGAAGCTTCCAGAGTCTGTGTCACTAAAGCTGTGTATCTGGTGGGACAGGGTGAGGATGTGGGAGCTGAGTGTGGACAGGGCTGTGCCCAGGTGTGCTCAGTCAGTTCTTGTCATTGATGGGCTCAGGCCTCAGCTCTGTCACCTCCGGGCTGTGCCCTCTCCATCACTGTGAAGACATGCGGAGAGTCTGTGATCACAGGACACAGGGAAGGCCAGAGCCTTGTCCTGTCCCCAGGATTATGATCCCCCAGGGCTGAAGATCAGAGACTCAAGTGGGGTCCTCTAAAGTGCAGGGTGTGGGGTTGGGGATTTAGCTCAGTGGTAGAGCGCTTGCCTAGGAAGCGCAAGGCCCTGGGTTCGGTCCCCAGCTCCAAAAAAAAAAAAAGAACCAAAAAAAAAAAAAAAAAGATAGTCTCTAAAGTGCAGGGTGCACAAGATAAGTCACTACATCTCCTCCCACCCACTTGATTTAGCTGCTAATGATGGGGTCGGGAAGCTGCTCTGGGCTCTCCCTGTAGACATGCTGCTCTGGTGATTTCTGCTTCTCCCCTCCAGTGTCAGGGAACTGAGGTATAGGATGTGCTTTTTTGTTGAACTCTCAGGAGCACATCCCCAGCTGAGATAATTGGCTTAGATTTTTCAAAACCTATTTTTAATAATGGAATTCTTAAATGCATAACCTCCCTTCCAGTCCACCACCCATGGGAAGTTGTGGAAAAGAAATTTTATGAGGATACTGGAGAGGTGGGCCTGTTTAGAGATGGTTCTCTGGGGCAAATTAATCTGCAGCTCAGTTCACAAGAATCAGCAATGGCTGGTCAGTTCAGAAGAAGCCGGGAGGCTGAGCTGTTTGCTGTGTAGTAGTTCCTGGGGGCAACTCCAATCTCTAATTGACAGTACAACAGCCGTCCAGGTCATTAGCATCAGGATTGCAAACAGGAATCATCAGCGGTGGTAAAAGTCAGCAGAAACTGCCAGGCCTCCACCAAATCGGCATGAGTCAGCAGGACTGAGCAGGACCAGCAGGGAAGCCAGGAGAAGTTCTCTGCCGTGACTCCTGTCACGTGTCCTGTCACGTGTCTGCCTTATCATGACATCCTTTCACCTGTGTTTGCTTCAGCAAAACATCATCTGACTCAACTGACTTTCCAAAGAAACCAGAAGTTTCCACTTGGGCTGGAGAGGTTGCTCAGCGGTTAAGAGCACTGACTGCTCTTCCAGAGGTCCTGTGTTCAATTCCCAGCAACCACATGGTGGCTCACAACCATCTGTAATGGGATCTGATTCCCTCTTCTGGTGTTTCTGAAGACAGCAGTGTATACTTAATAAATAAATCTAAAAAAAAATTATTAAAAAAAAAGAAGTTTCCACTTAGTGAACAGCGATGCTTCTCTCTCCTGAAACTTGGGCACCGCCCCCTGAAACTTTTGTACTCCTGGACTCTCTTATCTTTCAGTAACTTGTGTTCTGGAGTTAACTCCCTGAAGTCTCTTAATATCCGTTCCCAGCTCAGTGGACCTGGGTCTTGCAGCTCCAACTTGGGCCTGCAGGATGCGGTATTCCCCATAGTCTGTCTTAAAATCTTGTTCACAGGCCTGTTGTTGCTCTGCCTTTGGATGTCTCTCTATGGCAGGAGACCAAGTCCCCCTCAGAGGCCTGGGACCATTTAAATCATCTCATATTCATAGCACTAAAGACATGGGAGGCAGAAGCTGAGGTAGAAACCTGACATCTCAGCAAGGAAACTTTATTTTCTTAATTATATACGAGATATCTATTTACCAGCCTGATGCTACAACTAAACTCCAGCTCTTCAGAAATCTCTTTCTGTCTGTCATTCTTCTGAGCTGCTCTACCCTTCTCTTGGGCTCCTCAAAAGGCAAGTGGGCTCATGAGCTCTCTTTCTTAGATTTCCTAGATTTTACCAGTGTCCTACCTGATGCTTCTCAGTTGTTCCTGCAAACCCAAAGCCGAAATCTCCATCACTTTCCTGGTCCTCCCATAAAGGCTCTTCCAAGCTGAGAGACGGAGAGAGAGAGAGAGGGAGAGAGAGAGAGAGAAGTCTGTCAACGGTGTGATTTCTTATAAAAGAAGTCCAGCTCCTCCCATACACCCTTGGCAGGCTGAGCCATGTCACTGGTATGGGATTTTTCTGCTCAGGGGCTGCTAGCTTTGTTTCCACCTCTTTTCCCTGGCATCAGGCCCATGGGTTAGAGTGGGACGTCCTTCCCAGATTAGCTGACTTTTGCTGAGGTGCTATTTCTGTGGGGGCTGCTGGGTTACAGGAGAGGAATCACCACCGTGGACAGCTCTCACGATGTAAGGCTCCAGGCTGAGGCCAAGAAAGAAGGTGTCGCCACCGTGGACAGCTCCTGTGATGGCTGCAGGCTAAGGAGAGGAAATTGAGCCGCCATTTTAAAATGATTTTCCTCCATTTTGGACAGCTCCTGCCAGACATTTTGCTGAGGAGGCCAGCAGGCTGGAACAGGAAAGAAGGGCCTGCTGCCACTTTGACGGATTTAGCGTTAGGGACTACAATAACCCAAGACAAATCCTTCCTCCCTAAGCTGTGTCTTGTCACATATTAAGCCACAGTGATGGAAAATGGAACTGTATTGGTTCCTTTCCCGTTGCTGAGATAAAAACACCATGTCCAAGGGAACTTATAGAAGGTTCATCTGGGGATTAGGGTCCCACAGAGTTAAGAGTCCATCAACATCATGAGGGCAAGCACCAGGCGTGGCAGCAGGACTGTCTGAGAGCTCACATCTCAACCGCTGCCCCAGTGACATCCTTCCTCCAGCACGGCCCCTCCTCCTAAGCTTCCCCAAACAGCACCAACCGGGAACTAAGTATTCAAATGACCAAGACCACGTGGGTCGTCTTATCTGAAGGACCACAGTAACTTATACAGACAGTGACACCCAAGCTCTCAGTGCAAATATGGGGTCTTCCGGGTGTGGTGCCAGGGAAATGTTAGAGATCCCCCAAAACCAGACAGGAGCCGATCTGAGGTAATCACAGTAGGGCCGTCTTCTTTGAACCAGCTCAGGCCAGCGCACTGAGTCATGCAGGACAGTTTTGGTGATGAGGAGCCCCGAATATCTATTGGGGCTCACTGTATCCCCAATAAGTAAGAATGCTTATAGCTGTTTCACAGGACCCGGGTTCAGTTCCCAGCTCTCACCCACTTGTAACTCCAGCCTCAGAGGGGATAGGGCGCCCTCTTCTGGCCGCCTGGGGTGCTCCATGCAGGTGGCACACAGAGATACATGGAGCAAAATACCCTTTTACATAAAAATATTTTTAAAAGAACGAAAAAGAAATGGATAGAAATAAGATTTCGTTAAAGAAAGAGATCCTTGAACAATATTGGGGGACACTCCAGCATGGAGGAACACCTACCAACCCTACTGCAGGGCTCTAGGGTCCCCTGCACTAGATTTATACACTGGTCTTAGGATTCAGCAATGGAAAGGAAAAATCGACACAACTCCCCCTACAGAGTAGCCCCTGATGCTACTCGTCTATGCAGCCTGTGTGTTCGCCCAGTTATGCTGTTTGTGTTATGTCTTGTAGCTCAGGGTGACCTTGAATTCTCTTTTTAAGATTTATTTATTATGTACACGTTTTGTCTGCATGCATGACTGACCGCCAGCAGAGGGCGCCAGATCTCATTCTAGAGGATTGTGAGCTACCACGTGATTTCTGAGACTTCAGCTCTGGACCTGAGAAAAGCAATTAGTGCTCTCAACCTCTGAGTCATCTCTCCTGTCCTGACCTTGAATTCTCCATCCTCCTGCCTCACCTCCGTATGCCAAGAGTCAGGGGTGTGTGTGTGTGTGTGTGTGTGTGTGTGTGTGTGTGTGTGTGTGTGTGTGTGTGTGTGTTTGTGTGTGTGTGTGTGTGTGTGTGTGTGTGTGTGTGTGTGTGTGTGTGTGTTTGTGTGTGTGTGTGTGTGTGTGTGTGTGAGTGTGGTGTCTGTGTGTGAGAGTGTGGTGTGTCTCTGTGTGTGTGTGTGTGTGTGTGTGCGTGTGTGTGTGTCTTATGTCACTGGAGAGTGTGATGTTGAGTCACAATCAGGGAAGGAGCAGAGGTGCAATCTGTGTTTCAGCCGGAAGATAAGGACCCGTGAAAACCCCAAACAGAGGATTTGGGTCTGAAGGGGAAATTCCTGGCTGCTTCACTCTGAAGAGTCTTCCCCAGTATTCAAAGCTCACACCAGCTTAGGTGATCTAGAACCGGACAGGCTCCTAATCCTGTTCCCTGCTGCCCCTGGAGGCTATGAGCGGCATCGCAGCTCCAAAGGGTCTTGGGGCTGACTGGACTGTGCCGAAAGTCCCTCCTGACTGCAAGAACTGCTTGCTGGCCTGTGGCTTCACGTGCCTCTGAAGCTGTCTGTGTCACACTGAACAAGGGCCACACTAAGGAACCGGGTATCCCCTGCACAGCCCCCCACATCCGAGGGTTACTTTCTCTTTCTTTTGTTGTCGCTATCGCCAGAATCACAGAGAGCCAAGGCATAAAAATATGCCGATTAAAATTGTGGAGCTGGAGAGGTTGTTCAGAGGTGAAGAATGCTATTGCTGTTCCACCGGACCTGGGTTCAGTTCCCAGCTCTCACCCACTTGTAACTCCAGTCTCAGAGGGGATAGAGCGCCCTCGTCTGGCTGCCTGGGGTGCTCCATGCACGTGGCGTACAGAGATACATGGAGCAAAATACCCTTTTACATAAAAATATTTTTAAAAGAACGAAAAGAAATGAAGGAAAATAAGATTTCTTTAAAGAAAGAGATCCTTGAACAATATTGAGGGACACTACCGCATGAAGGAACACCTACAAATGCTACTGCAGGGCTCTAGGGTCCCCTGCACTAGATTTATACACTGATCTTAGGATTGAGCAACGGAAGGGAAAAATCGACACAACTTCCCCTACAGAGTGGCCCCTGATGTTACTGGTCTATGCAGCCTGTGCATTCGCCCAATTATGCTGTTTGTGTTGTTATGTCTTGTAGCTCAGGGTGACCTTGAATTCTCATTTTAAGATTTATTTATTATGTACACGTTTTGCCTGCATACATGCCTGACTGCCACAAGAGGGCGCCAGATTCCTGAGCATTCAACTCAGGACCTGTGGAAAAGCAATTGGTGCTCTCAACCTCTAAGTCATCTCTCCTGTCCCGAACTTGAATTCTGGATCCTCCTGCCTCACCTCAGCATGCCAAGTGTCAGAGGTGTGTGTGTGTGTGTGTGTGTGTGTTCAGGGGAGGAGCCAGAGGTGCAATCTGTGTTTCAGCCCGAAGATCATAAGGATCGGTGAAACCCTCAAAACAGAGGATTTGGGACTGTAGGGGAAATTCCTGGCTGCTTCAGTCTGAAGAGCCTTCTCCAGCTTTCAAAGCTCACATCCACTTAGGTGATCCAGACCTGGACAGGCTCCTACTCGTGTGTCCTGCTGCCGCCTGGCGGCCTTGAGCGGCATCGCAGCTCCCACGGGTCCTGGGGACAGACTGGACTGTGCCAAAAGTCCCTCCAGACTGCAGGAACTGCTTGCCGGTCTGCGGGTTCACGTGCCCCTGAAGCTGTCCGGGTCACACTGAATAAGGGCCACACTAAGGAACCCGGTATCCCCTGCACAGTTCCCACATCGGAGCGTTAGTTTCTCTTTCTTTTGTTGTGGCTGTCGCCCGGGATTTATGGGCTCCCCACCTCCTGACCCGGTCCTCACTGAGCTGCACACCTGCTGAGTTTGATGGGACCCACCCCAAGAAAGGGTTTCTTTAGGATTAAATGCCTTTAATCCCAGCCCTCAGGAGGGCGGATCTCTGCATTGTTCGACCACATAGCAAGTTCCAGAGCACCCAGGGCTATGAGGTGAACCCAGGAGCTTGGGAGCTCCAGGACTGGCACCTGGAGGGGGTGGTGGGAAAGTTGTGACAAGTGAGTAAGCGGCATGGATTCCCAAGGCTGGGTCTCTGTGAGCTTAGGGCCTCCCAGCCTGGTGCAGCCAAGGTCCTGGGGCGTATAGGGTAAAAGAAAGAACCTCAAATTACCCTTTCTTTCCCTGACAGCTTCTTTCACCTGAAATTTCCTCCCATGCTGTAGATGGGACATGGGGACTGCTTCCTGCCACTCACCTATGTCCCAGATCTTTACTTTCAGGATGGGGTCCAGGCTGGCCTTGGGCTTATTCTGTAACTGAAGCAGCCTTTCCCACCAGTGCCTCAGGCTCCCAATTAACCAGGACTGCAGGTCTACAAACCAGCCTGGCTTTTGTTTAAGACTTGGTCAAGGTTCCAGGTGATGGTGGTTCACACCGTTAGTCCTAGCCCTTGGGAGGCAGAGGCAGGAGGATCTCTGAGTTTGAGGCCACCCTGGTCTACAGAGTGAGTTCCAGGACACTTGGGACTACACAGAGAAACCCTGTCCCCAAAATCAAACAACTTGGTCAAGGATGTTCCTTCACTCTGGAACCTGTGGGTCATGACCCCTTTGAGGGCCAAAGCACCCTTTCACAGGGGTTGCTTAAGACCATCAGAAAACACAGATGTTTCTAATACTATTCTTAACAGTGGCAAAGTTATAGTAGTTATGAAGTAACAATGAAAATAATTTTATGGTCGGGGTTACCATGAAGAACTGTATTAAAGGGACTCAGGAAGGTTGAGAATCACTGCTCTGGAAACTCCATACAGAGGTGGGGCAGAGGGCAGTGGGAAGGGTCTGGGTCACATGGACATGACAAGGTCTGTTTTGGAACCAGGTCCACCCCTGCCTCGACACATGGGTGCAGGTGTTACAGGCCCTCCACTCTCAAAGGAGCTGTGACAGCCACTTAGAGGGCAACACAGACAATCTCAGAGTCTGTGTGGATCTTTCCCATGGTAGCCCTCAAGACTGTGCACAGAGCTATCGCCTTCCCAGGCCTGTGGCATGTGCCACCCTCCTGGAGAGGTACAAACAGTCCTCACCTGAGCAACTATGCCACCCTTGGGCCAGAAGTAGCAACAGTCCTCGGGCTACTACCCCACCCTCTAGCTGCTGCCCACCAGGAACTGACTAGGTCTACAATAAAGAGACACTGGAGAATTCAGAGGCCCAGGGACAAAGGAGAGGACATGGTCCCAGCACACACACACAGTCCCCTGCAAAGCAGAACTGGTTGTTTTGGTGTGTGCATGCACACGCACACACACACACACACACACACACACACACAGACACACACACGCACACACACACACAGGGCCATAGTGCATGCACACGCATACATAAATAGCTACAGTTTTATTTTGCTTCTAAGCTGTTAGGAACATTAAAAAGTTAAATGAGGGCTGAAGAGATGGCTCAGGGGTTAAGAGCACTGACTTCTCTTCCAGAGGTCCTGAGTTCAAATCCGGGCAACCACGTGGTGGCTCACAACCATCTGTAATGGGATCTGATGCCCATTACAGATAAATAAATAAATCTTTTAAAAAAATAGTTAAATGAAGCAGACTAGCGACGAGGCGGTGGGTTGTAATCACGACTGCACACGGGGGTCTGTCCTACAGCACAGTGTCTTCCTGCCACACCCAGCCCTCCCTGTGTCCGAGCACTGAGCAGCTGCTGGAAACTCTCCACCTCTTTGCTGTCGTCAGCAGCCCGCTCCTGAGGAAGACAAGACCGGTCAGGAGCTTGGGAACCCCTTACTGTGGCCAGCACTTCCCCTTCATTGCACACTGCAGACACTGCGGGGATTCAGGGGTAACATGCTGAGCCCCTGCGGAGCTCACAAGCTGTGGGGACTCCCCTGAGCTGCAGCTCCTCACTTCCACACTGAGAATAAGAATCTGAGTGTGGACAGGGCTGTGCCCAGGTGTGCTCAGTCAGTTCTTGTCTTTGATGGGCTCAGGCCTCAGCTCTGTCACCTCCAGGCTGTGCCCTCTCCATCACTGTGAAGACATGGGGAGAGTCTGTGATCACAAGGACACAGGGAAGGCCAGAGCCTTGTCCTGTCCCCAGGATTATGAGCCCCCAGGGCTGAAGATCAGAGACTCAAGTGGGGTCCTCTAAAGTGCAGGGTGCACAAGATGAGTCACTGCATTTCCTCCCACCCACTTGATTTAGCTGCTAATGATGGGGTCAGGAAGCTGCCCTGGGCTCTCCCTGTGGCCATGCTGCTGTGGTGATTTCTGCTTCTCCTTTCTAGTGTCTTTCCCAGGGTTCTCAGGGGTCTGGTGAGATCTGTCTGCTCATCTCTCAGGAGCACCTCCACAGCTGAGATAAGACCTAACAGAGAGGCTTCTCTCTCCTGTAACTTAGGTACCGATTCCTGATCCTGGACTGTCTTACCTTTTCCATCTTGTGTTCTGGAGTTAACTCCCTGAAGTCTCTTAATCTCCACCCCCAGCTCTGTGGACCTGGGTCTTGCAGCTGATGCACCTGTGGTTGCTCTGCCTTTGGATGGCTCTGTATGGCAGGCGAGCAAAGTCCCCCTCAGAGGCCTGGGACCATTTAAATCATCTCATATTCATAGCACTAAAGACATGGGAGGCAGAAGCTGAGGTAACAACCTGACAGCTCAGCAAGGAAACTTTATTTTCTTAACTACATACGGGATATCTATTTACCAGCCTGATGCTACAAGGAAACTCCAGCTCTTCAGAAATCTGTCTGTGTCACTCTATCAGTCTCGTCTGCCTTTCTCTTGAGCTCCTGCAAACCCAAGAGGGCTCCCTGAACTCTCTTTCCCAGATTTATATTTTTTCTGTTTTTTTTTTTTTTTTTTCCTGCAAGTCCTAAGATGAAAATCCTATTCCTAAAGGCTCAACCATGAGCCAAATCCCCCAACCCCCAGATTTCTGAGAGAGAGAGAGAGAGCCTCTCTGAGAGAGCAAGTCCTAAAAGAAAATTATTTTTTAAATCTCTTTTTTTTTTTTTCAAAGGTAACAGAGACAGAGAGAGAGAGAGAGAGAGGAGAGAGAGATCTACCATTGAAAAATCCCCAACCCCAATTACTTTTAAAAAAGTATTTAATTCTTACCCCCCACCTGCTGAACCATTTCACTGTCATGGGAGTTGGGGTTGGGGGCTGTCCAGGGCAAGCCAATGGAGGCCCAACCATTTCACCTTTAAGGTGGAAGGTAGCACAAGTCCACCTGCTGACCTTGCCTCAGGTCATAGAGCAAGGACCACAGGACCTCTCCCAAGCACCTTGCCTTAAAATAAGCAGGGTCTTTCCCTTCTTCAGCCTTCTTATCTGTGGGGAATTCAGAGGCACCCAAACCACACCAGGACACATATCCTGGATCTGCCAAATGCAGTATCTACTGAGGATTTTATATTTTGCTAACCATTAGGTTTCTATGTACAATAATAAAATATTCTGTGACATGGGCCTGTCAGTGGTTAGGAGCTGAACATTTCTTTCTTTCTTTTTTTTTTTTTTTTTCCGGGGCTGGGGACCGAACCCTAGGTAAGCGCTCTACCACTGAGCCAAATCCCCAACCCCGAGCTGAACATTTCTTGTCTGGGTTTTTCTGGCTGCCAGGGGAAGGCAGTTGCTGGTTCGGCTCTCTCCTTTGGTTGATCTGGGTACGTGGCCATGGTTTTCAGAGGACCTCCCAGGTCAACTCTGAGCTTTATGATTTTTGATGCAATCTAGAGCTTTTTGTGTCCTGTGTAAATATAAACAAATCAGCATCCCCAACACCATAGATTTGCTGACTTCCATTCTGATGTTAACACATCCTTGTAGTATATAGGATGATTTAATTCCACAGTTTTTTTTTTCTTGATCCAGTGTCTCTTGGTAGCTGTTGGTCCTCTCTTATTAATGTTCAGAAAATCCAAAGTTAATGGAGCACACTGTATTCTACCCCTGGGGCCTTTATTCTTTCTTTTTGTTTTATAGCTGTGTTCTTTAAGGTGTGATTGCGTCTTTTCTACTGTTTGCCCTGCAGAATTGTGTGGTGTAGCTGTAATGTGCTTTGTAATGAGGGAAGAATTGCTGCATCTTACTGGAGAAGTATGCAGGGGCCATGGCGGTCCCAGTTTGTACACCTATTCCCACAAGAGCCATTCCTTTCAGTAAATGCGTAATTACAAAACCAGCATTTTCAGATCTCAAACTATTTGCCCATTGGAAGCCTGAGTATGTGTCAATGGTGTGGTGCAAACCTTAGGTTCCCAAATTCTGCAAACTGAAACACATCTATCTGCCAGATTTCATTTTTTATTTACTTTTGTTGGTGCCCTTAGAGTTACTTCTAGTGTGTAATGGAGTTTGATTGTACAAAAAACAAGTAGGACATTTCTTTATAAATTCCTTGACTGGTTGCTAGGTCATGGAATTTTTTTCTTTAAACCTTAACTTTTAGCGTAGTGGTTTTCAGGAATATCTTAGGCTCCTAACACATTCCTTATGAATAATCGGTCAGTTCCTTCATTCCCTGTGCTAATGGCCCTGGCAAGACCGTGAGAGACTGAATGTGGGTGATAAGTCATGGACAGTCACCATTTCTGATTGCCTGGTGCAGTGGCAAAATAACATGAATTCTGAATTATCCAGAATAAATTCGACAGTTCCTGTGTGAAGAACAACTCTTTCTGCATATTGAGATTCAGTCACTGTATTAAGAGATTCTGGAACTTTTGACAATATCATCAAGTTTGCATACAACTCTGTTTTTTGAACTGAAGCCCATGGGCTTCACTGGTTTTTTCTCCCCCATTTTATTAAATTGGGTATTTCTTATTTCATTTCAAATTTATTCCCTTTCCTGGATGTCCATCGCCCCTAACTTTTTCCTCCTTCTATAAGGTTGTTCCTTCTCCAATGCATAGGACAATCTTTTTTTTTTTGGTTCTTTTTTAGAATGGGGACCAACCCAGGGCCTTACGCTTTTAGGGATATGTTACCACTTGCTCCCAAATAGATGTTCTTAATGCCTTTTTGCCAATCCCCTCTTTGGGGTCCACCCTTAAGGACCAATCTCCCATTCCACTGGTTCCCTATAAGTCTTTCTCTGCCTATTCCTCCAAGGGTCAGTCCAATCAGTCTTTTTAGTGGTTTTAAACCCAGGAACTTTGTGATATAAGGCTTTTTAATTTTTTCTTTAGTATGTGCTTACAAGCCTTCTAAAATGCTACTTCCCTTTGTCTAATTCCACCATGGGTCCCGAATCTTAAAACAAAAGCATTCCTATGCATTTGCTGTATTCTGGCTGGGTCTCCAGGAGATCTACATCCGGTTCCTTTGGCTTGCGTGTTCTTAGCTTCATTCCTCTTGGGACCACATGGGCACGGGGCACGGCCTGAATGGCTGTTCTTTCAATCCCCTCGATGCCCCTGTAAGGGGTATTCTTCCCCCTTTTAAAGAAGGGTCCATTTAGTCATCCTTCTGAGCTTCCTGTGGTCTGGACTCAAGTTCAAATTTGGGCTAATAGCCTTATCTGTGCCATGTGTTTTTCCTGATTGGGTTACCTGTCTGGGTCATATTTTCCATCCTTTGCCTTTGAATTTCATGAAGTCATTGTTTTTTGATAGGGTGTAAATGGCCATCATTAAACAACATCTGGGTTCCGCCCCAGCCCCATAGTGGCAACAACGTGTCTTTGTTGTATGTTTGGGCATCTTTTTTGGGCAGGCGCTCCAGACGGACTGGTTGTACCAGGGACCTGGGCATCTGCTGTCCCCTGAGTTTTGATCTTCCATTCTGACTGATGTGAGGTGAAATCTCAGGGTTGTTTTATTTGCATTCCCCTGATGACTAAGGATGTTCATTTCTTTGTTCTTTGCCATTCGTCGCCCTTAGCTGTGAATTCTTTGTTTCGCATTTGGCTCTGGGGAAGTGTCCATTCACCGTCTACTGCATGGCAATTTCCTCCCAACATCGCCAGCTGCTGAGTGACTGTGGGCCTCCATCGCTAGGCTACACCCAGGGAACTGGAAATAGCCAGGGGCCTCAGAGTAACCGTGCAGAGCTGCTGGCCACAGGTGAAGATTTTTCAGATGCTAAGGTCTCAGAGAGCACTTGTCTGGAATCAGGGTCTGACATGGCTTTGTGCACAGCTGAAACTAATCCTTGCAAAAGAAAAAAAAAGTCAGTGATGGCTTCCCTGAGACTTGCATAATTTTTCTAAGTGATGTGGACGTCTGTCCTGGCTCCTCCACTCCGTTCCCAGCCCTTAAAGCTGCTAAGCAGCACTGTTCTGAGATTGGATCCTCAAGTTGCCCTGTTCCTGTACAGCAGCGCAGAGCCCCTGTCAAGTGGACCTGAGCTGTGTTAATTCCCCTCCTCCTCTGTGCTCTTCCACATTCCTGGCTTCTTCTCTCCATCATGGCAACCATTACCATTGAGGTCCAGCCTCTGCTACAGCTGTTACCAATCCTCCTCAGCCTTGGGGAATAATTCAATTCTGGGTAGTCTAAATATTTAGAGTTTGTTTCACATAGGAAAAGGGCATCCCTTAGGACACCATTGTGTCTTTAAAATGCCTTAGGTCCATCATGTGTACAGCACCCCATCCTGTATTTTCCTAACTGTGTGGGTGGATTATCTCCCTTAACAAGCATATGCTGTGGTGGAACTACTTGGAATGCTGTTGGTGATTCTGTGACCCAGGACAGCCTGTCCTCAAAAGGTGCTGTGGGTTTATCCCTATCCATGAAACATGGCAGTCTCCTCTGACCATCCTCCTGCTTTCCACTTTGACCTGACTGCCCTCTGACCCAGGTTCTTCCTCTCTTTCTACCAGGGGGAAGCTCCCTCTCTCTGCTCCAGTCACTGGGAATGAGCCTATTGGTTCTCCCTTTTCTTGTGTTTGAAATTTTGCAATCTTTTCTACCTCTGTTAGTTTCTCCAGTTGCACAGCCAACTCTGCTACTTCTCAGAAGAGAGAGAGGAACCCTCCTGTTTTCCTTTTTCCCTCCATGTTTTGAATCCCAAGCTTCTCCATTTCTTCCCATATTTATTCCAGTTCCTCAGTCAAATCTTTCCTCCGTTTTATAAATAATAGCCCCAAATGATGGAGAGTGGAAAAGAAAACTGATGTGGAAATCCATGTGGAGCATGGCCCAAGAAAAGCCTTAGAAAACACAATGTTGATTTTTGAAACAAAGTATCCATTCCTTTTTTCCTGCCTGTTTCCAGCCCAGCCTCTTTAAACATTTCTCCCAACCCTTCCTCCCACAGTTCTCCTACAGTCTAGTCAAACAGTCCCTTCTCCCAGTTTTCCCAATACCAGCGGCTCCAAACTACACCATGTAGTTCCTAAGCAGTGCAAAATCGGTCAAACCAGCGCCAGGCCCCACCTTCTTGTCTCAGCTTTAAGATGCCCTCACAGGAACTGTCAAAATTTGTGTCTCTTGTGAAAATGGCTACACCAAGGCCTCTCATCAGCCTGAAGACATCCCAGTAGCTGTCCAGGGTGGCTCATTTGCTTTTTTCTGAAGCAGGAGCTCCCCACAGGAGCTCTCCAGGTTGGGGGCAACTCCTCTCCTGCCTCTCCCAGCAACTCCACAGAGAGGGCACCACAGCAAAGCCGCCTGCAGCCAGGAAGGACTTCTTATCCGAACCCATCGACCCAGTTCAGAGAAAGGTAGTACATCTAAAAAAATAAAAAAAGAAAGAAAGAAAGAAAGAAAGAAAGAAAAGAAAAAAAAACCTATCAATCCCTGAGCAAACAAAAAACAAAACAAAACAAAAAAACAGAAAGCAGAAAGCAAAAGCAAAAACAAAACAAACAAACTAAGAATCCCCCCCAACCACCAGCCCCTGAACTTCCCAGAAAACCCACCAATACTTAAACAGGAAACCTACCAATCCTTGGATAAGCACCAATCTTTCAACTTTTTATAAACAAAATAGCACAAAATGAGAAAAAGGAGAAAAAATATGGCTGCTAAAAACTGTACAGGGCAGGACCCAAGAACAGCCTCAGTAAGCACCCTGTTGGCTTTTTGAAACAAAGTATCCACTCCTCCTTTTCCTGCCTTTTGTTCTAAGGAACTTGAAATAACCCCCCCCATTCTGCATCGCCCCACATTTGGCACCACTTGTAAAATGTGCATTTTATTTTCAAACAATGATCAGTTCTGTACACCCGAAGCTGTTAGCTGCAAATTCCATCAAAGGTGCAGCAAATCGCTTCTTTCTGCCCCAGCCTGCAGTGATATGCCCCGACAGGAGCTGTCAAAACTTGTTGTTCTATTCCTAATATTAGGCAGAGGCCCTGACCACAGGAGCTGTCCATGGTTGGGCATCGCCTGTCCTGCCTCAGCCTACTGCTGTCAGGAGAGGCTATTCACAATGGTGACACCTTTCCTGCCTCAGCCTACAGTCTTGGTAAACTCCCACCCCAGGAGCTGTCTCACGAGAGCTGTCCATAGTGCCAGAGCCTCCTCTCCTGCCTCGCCCAGCAGCTCCACAGAGATGGCACTGTAATGTTATATTTTTCTCATCTTACTTTAATGTGGTCTCTTAAATGCTTTAACCTCCCTTCAAGCCCACAACCCACTAAAGGTAGTGGGAAAAAATGGGTATTAGGATACAGAGAAAATGGACCTGTTTAGGAATTGATCTTTGGAGCAAGTTTTCTCTGTGTTGTCAGGAAATCAGCAGTTCAGGTCACAGGTCAGTTCATTAGTGTCCGGATAGCAGCAGTGGTAGCACGACCTTGCAGAAACAGGCCCTAGACCTCAGACAAATTGGCATGAGTCTTGCAGGAGGATTAGGACCAGCAGAGACACCATGAGGCTTAGCAGGTGCATCTCTCAGGGCTGCAGATCATTGAAGACAGGGACCAAGAAGAGACAAAGAGGCTGTTGGGCAATCCAAGCCTCCTGTCACTGTCCATTGGGTCCCATTTATAGGACCTGTCCAGTCCTGATTACATGTCCTCACCAAGTGTCTTGCCTAACAGCTTAGGGCTGTGAGTGTCCTATTTTATGACTTGGTGGGTCAGAAACATCCACCCATAAGTCTGCATCATTCACAGATTGACGTCCCATTGCAAATCAGCCCAGTCCACGGAAGCAGCAGGAGCTGTCAGCACACCACCAGGACAGTTTCTGGATGATTTTCTCTATGGAATCAGAACAAAGTTCTCTTGGAGCTCCACAAAGCAATGTAAGGTGAACCAATCCCTGTGTGTCGTAATCAAATAATCCTTCATCCTGGGTCCTTTTATGTCCTTGCTTTAGCAGAATGTCCTTTCACTTGTGCCTGCTTCAGGAAAGCACTCCTTCACATGTTTGCCTCAGCAAAATACCATCCACACAAATGACTTTGTAAGGAAACCAAAAGTTTGAGCTTCATGGCACTGCAGAAAAGCTGTGTGCAGCTGAGAAGAACTTCCCACCGGAGGGAAGAGGCTGGATGGGGATGGTACCTGGACATTCCTTGCTGGTCATTGTTTGTCCTGACTTCACAGAAAGAAATGGTGTTCTGGAGGCTTCGTGCCAATTCTGTGGACTCGGGCAAATTGGCAGATTGGAGCCCAAATTTTAGATATGTTAACTGATACAGACTCACATGGAGTTTGTTAAGACAGATTCATGTAGAGTTTTGCTAAGACAGACTCACATGGTGTTTTGCTGAGCTGTGGAAGGACACAGAAATTTTGGAGGGAGTTTAACAAGACGCCATGGACAGTGATGGCGGGCTTGCATAGCTGGCTGTGCAATGCTTCATTAGTCTCAAGTATTTGTCTCCACTGGTACCTCAGTTTTTAAGGCTGGCCCTCTTCAGCTGGCCCCATTCTCCCACCATTGGAGCTGCCACTCTGCAGTTCCCTTAGGTGTTCTGGGCCATGGTGCCCCTACCTGCCCTTTGCTCACTTTTTCCTTCAGAGCTGCCCTGGGACAGCTCCTCTAGGTTCACCTGGTTTTTCAGTGCAGATTATTTTTCCTTCAGGCCCTGCAGGGCTACTGTGACTTTTCTGGTCCCCCTCCATCCCTCCACATTCAGAGCTGTAACCCTTTAGACTTCCTTAGGCCCTGCTGGGCTACTGTGACTCTTCCTGCCCTCTCCTACCCTCTCATGTTAGAGACGCCTGTAACTTGCAACTCTAACCCTGGAACTCCTCTAGCCCTTTCATGGCTTCTGAGACCCCATTCCCCCTTTCCTATGAATAAGATCCTTTATGAGAGCTTGGTTCTCATTCCACTTCTGGCTTCTACAAAAGTTCTGGCATCAGGCACCTGGGATCTCCTGGAATCAGCATCAATTTGGACCAATATGCAATAGAGCCTGGTAAGTCTGATTATTTCTTTCCCCAGTGTATGGTTACCCTGATGAAAACCTGTAGGTCCCACTAGGAAAGGACTGGAGAAAGGCTAGCAGTATACATTTTAGATATTTTATAAGGGACTTACTCAGGGTCACCTGGCCATTCATTCATTCAAGGAGTTCTGCATCTGCAAACTGTCTCAAGGTTAGAAACTGATTCATGGGACAAGATGCTCTTTTGTCACTAGTATGTAGCATTTCTCTCATTTCTTGACAATTTTCCCAATTACATGATCAAAGAAATATTCATTAGGCTTCTGTGGTGATTTGATTAAGAATATTTCCTGAGCCTTGGTTGTGCATACCCAGAATCAGGCAGATCTCTGAGTTGGAGACCAGCCTTGGGTACAGAGTGAGTCCCAGGGCAGCCAGGGCTACAGGGAGAGACATGTAGCTGGTCTTTGTTACTTTGTTGGTTCTTTTTTCCCCACCCTTTATCCTCCTTGTTTCACCCCTACGGCTAGAGGTGAAAGAAGGAAAGGAAAGGAGAGAGAGAGAGAGAGAGAGAGAGAGAGAGAGCGCTGTCAATCTAATTCCTTTCCAACAATTCTTCCAGTCTTCCAGCCCAGCCCCTTCTAATGTTTCTTTCAACCCTTCCTCCCTCAATTCCCAACACTGCACTTAAACAGTCCCTTCTCCCAGTTTTCCCAATGACAGCAGCTCCAGACTGTGACAACTGTTCTAGCCTCTCTGCTCTGTCAGCTCCTCTGTCTCCCAACTATGTCTTCTGCACCAACTGCTTCTCCTCTCACTCTGTGCGTCCACTCCTCAGCCTCAGCCTCAGCCGGCTTTTTAATGAACTACCCTGTTCCTAGAAATTCAAGAGGCAACGAAGTTAAGGTCACAGTTTCAAGCAATTCTAACAGCTAAGAATTCTAAAGGGCCAGTTGTGTAGAAACTGGGAACCTTTTTAAGAGTCAGGTGCACAAGACAAACCACACTACAGAAACACAGTCTTAAAATATATATATTGTGCCTAGTGTCTCCAGCCACCACATACTCGCTTGAACTTGAACTTAAATCGCCACATGAAAGAACACACAACACAATGACCTCTGATCCAATTGATAAGATATAATTGCCCACCTACACATACAAAGCCCTGTACACATCCATCCCTTACACATCCATCCCTTAAGAATATTCATAACAACCTGTAAATGTGCAGAGAGGAATCTTAACATCAGCCTCCATGTTCTCTCGGCTACCTCTCTCTTCTCTTCGGTTCCAGTCTCCTCCAATCTAAAACTAAATGTTTCCAAAGTCGATCAGATAGTAGATATATGGAAACAAGCAACATTTGCCTATTTTGATATACTAGAGATAGATAGGGAGTCTTTGAAATCTCAGACGCCTACAGGATATGGCATTCAGAATGTTTTATAAA
Source organism: Rattus rattus (assembly GCF_011064425.1). Lineage (NCBI taxonomy): Eukaryota > Metazoa > Chordata > Mammalia > Rodentia > Muridae > Rattus > Rattus rattus. The sequence continues at coordinate 8,486,833 of NC_046171.1, read as the reverse complement.
CACAAGGCTTTCCATAACAGTGAGGCACGAATACACCTGGCTGCACCACATTCTAATTCAGAGAGGATGGAGGGCATCGAGGAACCTCCATATGGAGTTTGCTTCAAAGGTGGCAGAGCTGGGCACCAGCCAAAACCTGCCCATGCTTCAACCGCAGACTGCATGCTGTCCTAACAGGGGACAAGCAGAACACAGAGGAAGATCACTGTGAGCTTTGCCAAGACAAGTCGGGGAGTCCTTCAATATTCCTGCTCCACACATGTCCATCACATACTGGGCCAGCAGCCTGAAGCTCGATGCCTCAGCACTGCAGGAGAATCTTGGGTGACTGTCCAGGCAGCCAGCAATCTCTGCCATTTCTGCAGCTTTTGAAGCTGCTTGCTCTGCACTTCCCGTTTTCTCGGGGAACATTTATCCTTCTCAGGTCACTGATGGGGAGGAAGACTGGATATCTACAGTCTCACAGTAACTGTAAGCTGTTTAAGATTTAAGAAAATGATTTAGGTCTAGGAAGATATTTTCAGGACAACTTCAAGTTACGATGGAAAGGGAATTAGGCAAAGAACTTTGGATTCAGGACAGATAGGACTTTGGATTCATAGGACAGATAATAGTTTCTCAATGGTTGGCAGATACAAAGGAACCAGACGTTATGAGTGTGATGCTTATATTTTTAATATTAAGAATTAATTAAAATTCTTATTTGTAAAATTAATTCCTCTTAATTAAATAATTAAATAAATGCATAATAATTCTTAATGAAGAATAATTGTTAACTCTTTATAATTATGTTTTTATCCTTGTTCTCACTGTATATAGTTGATGATGTCAGAGAAAGATTTGCCTTTTATAGGACTAACGGGGACAATGCTGAGGTAATGTTGTTGGGCCCTGTGTGAGGAAGCATCTCTGTCCTACCCTGCCTACCTAAAGCACCTTCTGAAGGATGAGATACAAAGCCTATGTCCTATAGCCAAGGAGAGCTGAGGGCAGGATTGTGGTCAGAGGGAGGAACTCTGGGAAGAGAGAAGCATGGGGGATTCGCCACCCAGACTCAGAGGGGTCGGGATGTGTGAATCTGAGGAGAGGTGAGCAGCCACATGGCAGAACTTAGGATGGTGTAAATGGGATAACTGAGTTAGGAGAAGCTGGGACAGGCCCAGCATGAAGCCTAGGCATCCATAAATAAATGTAAGTCTGCTGTCATTATGCAGAGCAAGGACAGGCAGGCAGGAATGTCCCACAGAAGCAGCAGGAGCTGGAGCAGGAGCAAGAGCAAGCAGACAAAGAGCAAGCGATTCCTTCCATGTCTTCACTGAGGCCTCCAGCAGAAGGTGTGGCCAGATTAGAAACGGGGAGGGACTCCACTCAAATAATCAGGATTACAGGTGTCTCTTCCTCCATCAAAGGAAAGGATCAGAAACTGATCTTCCCACCTCACCTTAAGCAAAACCGCCTCACAGATGTTGCCCTCCATTTTGGGGTTTTAGTTAACCCCCCATGTAGCTGACATCAAACAATCAACATCATAGTCCAGGTCAGAGTTCTGCAACTACTCTGGGGCTTTGCAGCTCCTCTGAGCACTCAGGGCTCTGCCTCCTGCCTCCCCTCTTACAGGGCGTTTTCTTCCCACGGCTGGAAAAGCATGTAAAGTTCTTCTGGATGTAAGTGTGATGAGAGCAGGGCAGCATGAGACCTGAGAGCCCTGGAGAAGCACAGACAGCAAGGAAGCCCTGGGGCAGCTCAGCCAGCCTGGGTCCCCTTTACCCTCAGCTCCATGGGCTCAGACTCAGTCCTCTCTGTTTCTTCCACCAGGTGGCGCCATTGGACAAGAATGGGACGCTTCTCTACCATCTGCAACAGGTGAGACCTGGAGGGTCAGCAATGGGAGGGAACATGGGGAAAGGGGACACCTTTCTCTGGGGAACATTCTGGGTGTTTGGATGTCCTGGTCTGTTATAAATTAGTATCCAACCATCTGAGTGGAATTTATCTTGTTCATGGGGAATCAAAACTGACATCTGCTCAATTGCAAAGATCAATGCACACTTTGTTTTCTTCCTGGGATGAGGCTGTGTTCCTCTGGGCCCAGTAGGTGCACACAGTGAAAGATTTTTTTGTATATTCAATTTTATGCTGTTCTGTAAATTGTCATTTCAATACACTATTTCACTGATCTCTACCTTCCTGTTACAGAGCTCTCTTCATTGGCTGGTGGTCCACTGTTGTCTGAACAGCACTGTGCCCTCCGCCCCTGGCCTCACACTCTCGATGTGTAGAGGAAAGACAGGCAGGATTATTAAAATCATATTTTTATATTTTATTTTCATGACCTGTCCTCTTTGTGCATATAAATATGTAGGTGCACAACCATTGATCCCTTGGAACTGAAGTCACAGATGGTGGAAGCCACCGTGTGCTGAGGGAACTCAACCTGGATCCTCTGCACCAGCAACAAGTGCTCCTGGCTGCTGAGCCATCTCCCCAGCCACCATTGGAATGTTTGCCTCAGGAACCACACAGCTGCCTCACAGCTGCTGGCTGACCCCATAGAGAAACCAGAGGCCAAGGAAGAGACAGGGTCAGTGCAGAGCTCAGGAGGGAGGGGAGCTGGGCACGGATGGGGTGAGACCTGAGGGACAGAGACACAGAGGGGCTGAGCAGGAGGAGACAGAGACAAAGGGGAGACCTAACTCAGCAGAGTGCCCTGTGTGAGGGCATTTCCCTCAGCCTGCACTGGACACATCTCCAGAACCCTGCTGGCCTCTTACACTTCACAGTGACTGCTGTGCTGGTTTGAATGAGAACAGCCACACAGGCTCATGGGAATGAATCCTTCAAATCCAGCTGAGGCCATGTTCAGAGAGGATTGGGAGGTGTGGCCTTGATGGAGGATGTGTGCCACTGGTGTGTGCACTGAGGTTTTAAAAGACTTTCACTGGGCTGGAGAGATGGCTCAGTGGTTAAGAGCACTGGATGCTCTTCCAGAGGTCCTGAGTTCAAATCCCAGCAAACACACGGTGTCTCACAACCATCTGTAATGAGATCTGATGCCCTCTTATGGTGTCTGAAGACAGGTACTTTATGAATAAATTATATATATTATATACAATATTATATATTATATACAATAATATTTTATATTACATATATTATATATATCAAAATTTTTAAAAAATCGACTTTCACTATTGCCAGTGTCTCAGTCTGTTACTTGCAAATCAAGTCGGGAGCTCTCAGCTGTTCCCCCACCACACCTCTCCTCTGCCATCATGGACTCAAATCCTCTGAAACTATATAACAGATTAAACATATTTTTTTATAAGATGCCTTGGCCATAGTGTCTTGTCACAGTAATAAAAACTAACTAGAGCTAGTGTGCTAACACAGACCTTCAATCCTGTTGTCGTTGATTGAATAGGTGGCCCCCGTAGACTCAAGTGTTTGGATGCTGGACCCACAAAGAGTGGCACTGTTAGGAAGGGCGGCCTTGTGGGAGAAGGCATGGACATGTTGGAGGAAGTGTGTCACTGAGAGGAAGGGCTTTGAGGTCTCTGTGCTCATGCTCTGCCCAGTGTGGAATGAGAGCCTCTTCCTGGCTGCCTTTGGATCAAGATGTAGAAGTCTCAGCTCCTTCAGCACCATGTCTGCCTGCAGCTGCCATGCTTCCTGTTATAATGGACTAAACCCCTGAAACTGTTACCCAGCCACTATTGAATGTTTCTTTTTAGAAGTGTTGCCTTGGTCATGGTGTTTCTTCACAACAATGAAAGGGAAACTAAGACACCCAGCCCTCAGGATGCAAAGGCCATGTATCTCTGGGAGGTCAAGGCCAGCTTGGTCTACATAGTAAGTTCCAGGACAGCCAGAGCAGTGCAGACAGACCTTGTCTCAAAAAACAGAATAAATGAGAAGAAAAGTAACAGAGACAGATCCTTTCTGTGGGGCTGCCTACCCCAACTGCATCCTTAGGTCAGTCAGGATGGAACCTAAGAGCTTCAGGTTCCCATGGAAAACACTCACAGCACCTAAGAGTGGTTCACTGAAACAGGAGCCGCCTCCTGGAGAGGCTGCTGGGCTGCTGTGGAGACCTGCATGGGGAGGGGACTGGAGTTCACACCTGTGGTTACCAGATTCGTTGCTCTGTGTGATGGGTGACTCTCTTCAGGAGCCCCCACCCATCTCTCCTCTTCTTTCCACTTCAGTTCTGTGGCTGCGATTTGGAGACATCCACAGAATGAAGAAATGTGTAAATTTAATCTTTCCCCACACTTCTGATCAGGGATGAAACCTCACATCACCAGCCTGTGCTCTCTGGCCTGAGAATCATCTTTCCTCCAATGTCCACAGTGCTCAAGGCTGAGGAACTCTGGGGCCCCAACTCAGTTATCAGATCCACTGTCCCACACAACTGTGACTTTCATGTCCCTCACCTCTTCAGCTCCTAAGTGTGAGTGAGGTCAGAGAGGGAGTGAGAGGTCACAGATTGATAACTTCTCCCACACTCTCTCATTATTCTGTGGTATAGTTAATTACAGGTCCCCTCCTACCGTGATTTAGTCACTAAAGCAGCTGCACAGGGGAAGTGTGGACACAGGGAAGTGCAGTGTAGCACAGGTCTCTGTGCTGTCTGTGGTCTCCACAGGGGTCTCTTCCCTGTGGACAAGGGGTCTCCTGTGCTGAGACAACTACCCAGGTCCACATGGACAATCTCAGGACTGGGAATGAAGATCCTTGTAAAACTCACCCACCTGGAGCCACAGATGCATCTTCTGGGAATAAACACAAGGAGTCTGGGTCTAAACCCGAGGTTCAGAAGACAGATCCTGAGGGAAGAGGCAAAGTCTCCTCTTTCCAGCACTCAGGCTTGGCAGTGTGAGCTGCCCACTGCGCCTGGTCTCTGTGGGGTCAGGATTGGGCTTGCAGGCCAGAGCCTCCTCTTAAAGGAGAAGCATCTCTCACTGCATCCACAAGGCCTGTGTTGTGATAGTATTCCCGGAAGTGGCTTTTCTTCTAGAAGACTCCAGGGTCTGACTTTTGAAGAGAAGAAGAAAGAAGAGAGGGGAGGAGAGGACACAGGGAGCCTGGCCTGCGGGTCTCTCCTGGTGTCCACACAGCTTCTGGGGCAGAATTCGGAGACACCATGACAAACAGCGGTCTGCCCCACAGCCCAAGGTTCAGGCAAAGTCTGAGTCCACAGGCAGTGAGGTCAGGGGCGGGGCTAGGGATTCCCCACCGCCCCAGTTTCACCTCTGCTTCTAACCTGTGTCAGGTCCTTCTGCCCGGATACTGATGACCCGCTGGAAGTCTCACTCCCATTGGGTACCGCGATCCCTGTGACCCAATCAGCGTCGCCCCAGGCACTGGTTTTAAAGTCCACGCAGCCCGCAGGACTCAGACCAGTCTCGGATCTTAGATGGGGGCGATGGCACCGCGCACGCTGCTCCTGCTGCTGGCGGCCGCCCTGGCCCCGACCCAGACCCAGGCGGGTGAGTGCGAGGTCCGGAGGGAAACGGCCTCTGCGGGGCGAGGCGGTAGTGGCACAAAGGAAGCCGGGTCCCCGGGTCGCACTCCAGACCCCCGTCCCTTCTCCACCCGCGTCCCGAGCCCCGCGCCCTGCTCCCCGCTCGGCCCGCGCTCCCGCCGGGGCCCCGAGAGGAGGTCGGGGTCTCACCGCCCCCCGCCCCCAGGCTCACACTCGCTGCGGTATTTCTACACCGCCATGTCCCGGCCCGGCCTCGGGGAGCCCCGGTTCATCTCTGTCGGCTACGTGGACGACACGGAGTTCGTGCGCTTCGACAGCGACGCGGAGAATCCGAGGATGGAGCCGCGGGCGCGGTGGATGGAGCGGGAGGGGCCGGACTATTGGGAGGAGGAGACACAGATCGCCAAGAGAAACGAGCACGTTTACCGAGTGAGACCTGAGTACCCTGCGAGGCTACTACAACCAGAGCGAGGGCGGTGAGTGACCCCGGGTTGAAGGTCACGACCCCTCCTCGCCCCCACAGTGGTGGGAGACTTCTGGGTCCCAAAGTCCGAGGTCCAGGAGCAGAAATGACCCAGGCCGGTTTCCCTTTGGGTTTGGAGGAGTCCGCAGGGGCAGGGGCAGGGCGGGGCCGGGTCTGACCCGGGGTCCCTGCAGGCTCTCACACGATCCAGGGATGTTTGGCTGTGATGGGGTCGGACGGGAGCCTCCTCCGCGGGTATGTGCAGTTCGCCTACGATGGCCGCGATTACATCGCCCTGAACCAAGACCTGAAAACCTGGACTGCGGCGGACTTTGCTGCGCAGATCACCCGAGCAAGTGGGATCAGGCTGGTGAGGCAGAGAGACACAGGGCCTACCTGGAGGGCGAGTGCGTGGAGTGGCTCCGCAGACACCTGGAGCACGGGAAGGAGACGCTGCTGCGCTCAGGTGCGGGGGCCGCGGGCTTCTCCTCCTCTGCCCTCGGGCTGGGGCTCAGTCCTGGGGAAGAAGAAACCCTCAGCTGGGTGATGCCCCTGTCTCAGAGGGGAGATAGTGTCCCTAGGTCTCCTGATCCCTCATCACAGTGACTGCACTGCCTCTCCCAGGGCCCAGCCTTCTCCCTGGGGAGCTCTGAGTCCTCTCAGGAAGGAAGGAGAGAATTTCCCAACTTAACAGCAGGGGCTCCCTGCTGTCAGCCATGACCTCTCCCAGGCCAGGTTCTCTGCCCACACCCACTCTCTGAGGACACTGACTCCTGTCCTGCTGAGTGTGTCAGCCCTTACACCTCAGGACCAGAAGTCTCCTTTACCTCATAGGAGACATGGACTCCACTACACTAGGCTGGTTCCCCCAGTTTCTAGAACTTTCCAAAGAATTTATTCTCACAGATCCCTCCCTGATGTGGGGTTTGCCTCTCTTCCACACCCCATTTCTCTCTATTCCTACAGTGGAGAATGGTCCCATGAGCCCTTATGGGGTACCCTGGAGGAATATAAATTGTGGAATTTCTTTTTCTTTTTTTCTCTCTTTTTCTTATTTCTTACTTTCTTTTTTTCTTTCCATTATTTTGCTTCTAGTCAGAGTTTGTCTGCAAACACACATTAAATCAATTATTTTCCATTCCCTCTTCTGTTCTGTGACCACCCATCTCATGCTATAGAACATCACATAAGGACGGCCATGTTGACCCACTGGCTCATGTGGATTCCCTCTTAGCTTCTGAGTCCCTCAGGAAAGTGTGCAGTTCTGTGCTGAGGGCACCAGCTCTCCCTGCAGCTCACTAGTGAGATGACAGTTGAAGTGTCAGACACACAGTTCAGTGTCATCATTGACTTAACTGTGTCTTGTGTAGATTTCAGTTTGTCTTGTTAACTGTGTGATTTCTTAAATCTTCCACACAGATCCCCCAAAGGCACATGTGACCCTTCACCCCAGACCTGAAGGTGATGTCACCCTGAGGTGCTGGGCCCTGGGCTTCTACCCTGCTGACATCACCCTGACCTGGCAGTTGAATGGGGAGGACCTGACCCAGGACATGGAGCTTGTGGAGACCAGGCCTGCAGGGGATGGAACCTTCCAGAAGTGGGCATCTGTGGTGGTGCCTCTTGGGAAGGAGCAGAATTACACATGCCGTGTGGAGCATGAGGGGCTGCCTGAGCCGCTTTCCCAGAGATGGGGTAAGGAGGGAGCCTTCTGTAGACCCTGAGCTGTCAGGGCTGAGAGCTGGGGTCATGAAATGAAATGGTTCTCTGAGGCAAATTAATCTGCAGCTCAGTTCACAAGAATCAGCAATGTCTGGTCAGTTCAGAAGAAAATAGGAGGCTGAGCTGTTTGCTGTGTAGTAGTTCTTGGGGGCAACTTCAATCTCTAATTGACAGTACAGCAGCCGTCCAGATCAGTAGTGTCAGGATAGCAAACAGGAAACATCAGCAGTGGCACAAACCAGCAGAAACTGCCAGGCCTCCACCAAATCGGCATGAGTCAGCCGGACTCAGCAGGACCAGCAGGGAAGCCTGGAGAAGTTCTCTGCCATGACTCCTTCAACAAAGCAGAGCTCTGGGGAGATGAAGCCTGGAGACCAAGGAAGGGCTGCAAAGCCAGCTGTGCAGGCCGCCCCCACTGTCCACTGTGTCCTCTTCATTCTCCCTCCAAACAGCACGTGTCCTCCCACGAGTCTTGCCTCAGTGAAATTCCACTTGAGTCTGTATCAGCCGACATATCCCGAAACTTCCACTCTGCTCATTAGCCGACTGAGGGGCAGCGGGAAGCCACCAGCTCATCGCCAGAAGTTTTTTGGTGCATTTCTCTCTATGGAATCAGGAGAAATGGTGACCAATAAACAATGGTAAGACAGCCATAGCATGCAGCCTGGTCTGCTGTCTGTTGGGTTTTAATTACATTCTTTCCAAACATCACGTGTCCCATCGAGTGTCCTGTCACGTGTCTGCCTTATCATGACATCCTTTCCCCTGTCTGTGTCTCCTTCAGCAAAACCCATCTGACTCAACTGACTTTCCAAAGAAACCAGAAGTTTCCACTTAGCGCACGGCGATGCTTCTCTCTCCTGTAACCTGGGCACTGCCCCCTGAAACTTTTATACCCCTGGCCTGTCTTACCTTTTCCATCTTGTGTTCTGGAGTTAACGCCCTGAAGTCTCTTAATCTCCACCCCCAGCTCTGTGGACCTAGGTCTTGCAGCTGATGCGCCTGTGGTTGCTCTGCCTTTGGGTGGCTCTGTATGGCAGGAGAGCAAAGTCCCCCTCAGAGGCCTGGGACCATTTAAATCATCTCATATTCATAGCACTAAAGACATGGGAGGCAGAAGCTGAGGTAGAAACCTGACAGCTCAGCAAGGAAACTTTATTTTCTTAACTACATACGGGATATCTATTTACCAGCCTGATGCTACAACTAAACTCCAGCTCTTCAGAAATCTCTTTCTGTCTGTCATTCTTCTGAGCTGCTCTACCCTTCTCTTGGGCTCCTCAAAAGGCAAATGGGCTTCTGAGCTCTCTTTCTTAGATTTCCTAGATTTTACCAGTGTCCTACCTGATGCTTCTCAGTTGTTCCTGCAAACCCAAAGCCGAAATCTCCATCACTTTCCTGGTCCTCCCATAAAGGCTCTTCCAAGCTGACAGACGGAGAGAGAGAGAGAGGGACAGAGAGAGGGGGGGAGAGAGAGAGAGAGACAGAGAGAAAGACAGAGAGAGACACAGAGAGACACAGAGAGACACAGAGAGAGAGACACAGAGAGAGAACACTCTGTCAACGTTGTGATTTCTTATAAAAGAAGTCCAGCTCCTCCCATACACCCTTGGCAGGCTGAGCCATGTCACTGGTATGGGATTTTTCTGCTCAGCGACTGCTAGCTTTGTTTCCACCCCTTTTCCCCTGGCATCGGGCCCATGGGTTAGAGTGGGACGTCCTTCCCAGATTAGCTGACTATTGCTGAGGTGCCATTTCTGTGGGGGCTGCTGGGTCCGGGACAGGTGTCACCACCGTGGACAGATCTCATGGTGTAAGGCTGCAGGCTGAAGCCAAGAAAGAAGGTATCGCCACCATGGACAGCTCCTGTGATGGCTGCAGGCTAAGGAGAGGAAATTGAGCTGCCATTTTAAAATGATTTCCCTCCATTTTGGACAGCTCCTGCCAGACATTTTGCTGAGGAGGCCAGCAGGCTGGAACAGGAAGGAAGGGCCTGCTGCCACTTTGACGGATTTAGCATTAGGGACTACAATAAGCCAAGACAAAACCTTCCTCCCTAAGCTGTGTCTTGTCACATATTAAGCCACAGTGATGGAAAGTGGAACTGTATTGGTTCCTTTCCTCTTGCTGAGATAAAAACACCATATCCAAGGGAACTTATAGAAGGTTCATCTGGGGATTAGGGTCCCACAGAGTTAAGAGTCCATCAACATGAGGGCAAGCACCAAGCATGGCAGCAGGACTGTGTGAGAGCTCACATCTCCACCGCTGCCCCAGTGACATCCTTCCTCCAGCACGGCCCCTCCTCCTAAGCTTCCCCAAACAGCACCAACCGGGAACCAACTGTTCAAATGACCAAGAACACGGGGGTGGTCTTATCTGAAGGACCACAGTAACTTATACAGACAGTGACACCCAAGCTCTCAGTGCAAATATGGGGTTTTCCAAGTGTGGGGCCAGGGAAATGTTAGAGATCCCCCAAATCCAGACAGGAGCCAATTCGAGGTAATCACAGTAGGGCCTTCTTCTTTGAACCAGCTCAGGCCAGCACACTGTGTCCTGTAGGACAGTTTTGGTGAAGAGGAGCCCCGAATATGTACTGGGGCTCACTGAATCCCCAATACGTAAGCAATAAGTGTGGAGGGAGTGTGCAAGCATCTAATTGGGAAGTTACTATGGCCTTTGATATCATAGGCTGGTGCTGGGAATCGTATCATAAACTTAACTTCTGCTTCCCTCTGCATTGGTGGTCGTTGGACAGGGGATGGGCTTGTAACCGGGAATGCAGGTTTGTCGGGGGTGTAACCTGGAGACACAGGTCCTGATGGGGGTTGCCTAGGGACTGGAGCTGGGCTCGAGTTTTGTTGGGAGGTAACATCCTTTGTTGGAAACTAACGCTAGGCACCAGCCTGTTAGTTTGCCTGAGTTCAAGTTCTCTAAAATGGAGTCTGGATTGAGGCTTTGGCCTCTCCCAGCCATAGCTGGCTGACACTGCCACAGGTGGGGCCTGGGCCGGAAGGCTTGGTTCTCCAGAGTCACCCAAGGCAAAGCTGGTACCTCCCTGGCCAATAAATACTTTTTCTGATGTCATGGTGGGCATCTCTTGTATGAGTCAAGTCCAGGAAGGAAGGAACTTTCCAAAGGAAACCTTCGAACCCAATGATTTCCAAGGGGACCGTCGAGAGGGCTCAGAGTGTAAAGGTGCTTGCCACCAAGCTCTGCTCCCTGAGTTTGATCCACGGAAGCCACATGGTGAACGGAGAGACCTGAGTCCCCTAAGTCATCCCCTGAGCCTCACATAGGCCTCATGACGCGCACAGCCCTACACATAACTATTAAATCAGTGCAATAAGAAGGAACCATGATGGTTTCATGTAGGTTGATGTCCTGATGCAGGTGAAGGCAGACACAAGATCAAGTGAGGCCTCTCATTGGGGGAGGGGGAGCAGAAAGGGAGAAGCAACATGGAGGGAGACGTAAAGGATCCTAGCCATGCATCTCTATGGAGACACAGGTTGTTATGAATATTTCTTCAGGGATGGATTTCTGTAGACAGGTTTATCTTATCTACGTGGGTGGTTAATACCCTTATCAATCGGATGTAAGTTAATTGTGTGGATGCATTGCACACTGAGTATTTAACACATAAGCCTGGATGCTGGGTTACAGTCTGTTAAGTGGTGATCTCACTGGGTTGTTGGGAGAGTGAGCAGAGTCCCTGACAGGAAGCTGTGCTAGGCTATGGAGTGCTTGGGGCTAGCGTGGCGTGGGGCCACCCTAGCACAGACCGGGGAATGGGATGTGTGTGTCAGTCATGGTACCAGCCCACCGAGGGGACAGTGTGTGAAAGCGGCTGACAGAGGAACAGCTAGAGCACGGGAATCTGCATGGAGAGGGAACTTCCTGGCACCAGTCGTGATCTTTACTAATTATACCACAACTGTTTCCTGTTGAAGGACACAGAAACACACGTGTGTAAGTTGTGTCCTATTTGCCTCCACACTTTCCAGTGGGGAAGTTTCCTGTGTCCAAAACCCACGTTGTGATGAGAAGCTGACAGAAGGATTAAAGGACAACCTGTGCAAGGACAAACACAGGCATTTTCAACTATTTTATGTGCTATGTGTTTACACTATTGCTGTGTGTGTGTGTGTGTGTGTGTGTGTGTGTGTGTGTGTGTGTGTGTGGTGTGTGAATCAGGGCACTCCCCCGCTGTGGTATGTGTTGGGGGTGGAGGGAGTCAGAGACAGCCTTGGGGACCCGGTTCTCTCTTTCCATGTGGGTTCTGGGGGACTGAACTCAGGTGGTCGCACTTGGTGGCAAGCCCTGCCACATGGGTCACCTCACCATCCCGGCCTGGGTGCCCCTGCCCTGTTTTGGAGGTGTTGGAGGAATTGAACCTGGGACCTGGTGGTACAAGGGGGCACTCGAGTCACTGAACACATTCCTAATGTTTGAAACCCAGTCAGCAGACAAGGGTTTTCTGTTATTTCAAAGGCCCTTACTAAAGCTTTGGGCTAAAGATGGAATTAGAGCCAACCTATTAACAACAGACATGGGTGGAGTACAAGAAACACTTTGGTGGGCTGGAGAGATGGCTCAGTGGTTAAGAAAACTGACTGCTCTTCCAGAGGTCCTGAGTTCAAATCCCAGTAACCACATGGTGGCTCTCAACCATCTGTAATGCGATCTGATGCCCTCTTCTGTGTGTCTGAAGACAGCTACAGTGTACTTATATAGAATAAATAAATAAATCTTTAAAAATAAGGAAAGAAAAGAAAAGAAACAAACAAACAACACTTTGGCAGCACAGCCAACTGATCTGAGGACCTAATCTAGGAGAACCAGGCCTGAAGTGGAAATTTCTGGTTTCTGTGGAGACTCGGTTGTGTTGTGTGATGTTTTTCTGGAAACTGTCTCATGAGAGGATGTTTTTTGCTGAAGCAGACACGTGGTGTTTTTCTGGAAGCTGCCTGGAAGAGGGGCATGGGATGTTTTGCTAGAGCTTGAGAGATGTCCTCTTGAGAGAACTCGTGGTGTTGGGAAAGGGTCTAGATATAACCTAACAGACCACGGACGACACTGTGTGGCTTTGGTTCCCCTCGCCACTCTTTGTGGGTCTTCGTTGGGCTTTGCTGAAGCCGCTCTTCACTGATGATGCTGATGCCTTCCTCGCCGATCGTTTGTCAGATTTTGTAGAGAGAAAAAAACCAAGGAACTTCTGGTGGTGTCCCGGCAGCTTCTTCCTGCTTCTGCAGACTCAGGACGATGGGTAGAGCCTCAAAGTTGCTTCTGGATTGAACGGCCAATGCTGACCTGTGTGAGCTCAAGTGCTGGTATCCTGACGACGCAGATTGGAATCACCCCAAAGAACTATTTCAGGACAGGTGCCCATCTTCCTTTGCCCTGTTACCCTTTCCTCTCTACTACCTCTGGTGGGTGGTGGGCTAGAGGAGAGGTTAAAACATTTAAGTAAGCTTATTAAAGTAGGTTTTGAAAAATCTAAGCCCACACAGGGCATCTGGAAGGATCCATGTGTGAGTTATGTTACCAATCCTTGCTTGGTGCTGGAGGACATCAGACTGAACACTGTGGGGACAGATTGGGAAACTCCTTCTCTTGGACTCTGTGACCCTGAGGAACCCAGGGCTTCTCCTGTACAGACCTTCTCTTCAGGGTAGTTGGGTGGCTCAGGCCTGAGCGAGGCCCTGTGCTGCAGGGAAAAGAATCACAGAGAGCCAAGGCATAAAAATATGCTGAGTAAATTATGGAGCTGGAGAGGTTGTTCAGAGGTGAAGAATGCTTATTGCTGTTCCACAGGACCTGGGTTCAGTTCCCAGCTCTCACCCACTTGTAGCTCCAGTCTCAGAGGGGATAGGGCGCCCTCTGCTGGCCGCTTCGGGTACTCCATGCTCGTGGCGCACAGACATACGTGGAGACAAAATACCCTTTTACATAAAAATATTTTTTTTCTTCTTCTTTTTTCTTTTTTTCGGAGCTGGGGACCGAACCCAGGCCCTTGCGGTTGCTAGGCAAGCACTCTACCACTGAGCCAAATCCCCAACCCCAAAAATATTTTTTAAAAGAACGAAAAAGATGGAAAATAAGATTTCTTGGGGGTTGGGGATTTAGCTCAGTGGTAGAGCGCTTGCCTAGCAAGCGCAAGGCCCTGGGTTCGGTCCCCAGCTCCGAAAAAAAAAAAAAAAAAAAAGATTTCTTGAGTTCCTTTTCTTTTCTTTTTTTTTGAGATTTATTTATTTTATGTATGCAAGTACACAGTATCAGTCTTTGGGCATTGGACCCCATTACAGGTGGTGGTGAGCCACCATGTGGTTGCTGAGACTTGAACTCAGGACTACGGAAGAGCAGCCAGTGCTCTTAGCCGCTGAGCCATCTCTCAGCCCCAGCCATCTCTCCAGCCCCAAGATTTCTTTAAAGAAAGAGGTCCTTGAACAATATTGGGGGACACTACCGCATGAGCGAACACCTATAAACCCTACTGCAGGGCTCTAGGGTCCCCTGCACTAGGTTTATACACTGGTCTTAGGACTGAACGGAAGAGAAAAATCGACACAACTCCCCCTACAGAGTGGCTCCTGATGCTACTGGTCTATGCAGCCTGCGTGTTTGTCCAAATATGCTGTTTGTGTTATGTCTTGTAGCTCAGGGTGACCGTGAATTCTCTTTTTAAGATTTATTTATTATGTACACGTTTTGTCTGCACACATGCCTGCCCGCCAGCAGAGGGCGCCAGATCTCATTCTAGAGGGTTGTGAGCTACCACGTGATTTCTGAGAATTCAGCTCAGGACCTATGGAAGAGTGGCCAGTGTTCTCAACCTCTGAGTCTTCTCTCCTGTCCTGACCTTGAATTCTCCATCCTCCTGCCTCACCTCCGCATGTCAAGTGTCAGGTGGGGGTGGGGAGGCTCAAGTGGCGTGGGTGTTCGTGTGTCTGTCTTTGTGTGCATGTGTGTGTGTGAGTGTGTGTGTGTGTGTGTGTGTGTGTGTGTGTGTGTCTGTGTCTGTGTGTCTGTGTGTCTTATGTCATCGTGACTGGAGAGTGTTATTGTGAGTAACAATCAAGGGAGGAGACAGAGGTACAATCTCTGTGTTTCAGCCCGAAGGTCATAAGGACCCGTGAAAACCGCAAAACAGAGGCTTTGGGACTGAAGGGGAAATTCCTGGCTGCTTCAGTATGAAGAGCCTTCCCCAGCTTTCAAAGCTCACAGCCTCTTAGATGATCCAGAACCCGACACCTAACTCCTACTCCTGTGTCCTGCTGCCCCCTGGCGGACTAGACCGGTATCGCAGATCCAAAAGGTCCTGGGGCGGACTGGGCTGTGCCAAAAGTCCCTCCTGACTGCAGGAACTGCTTGCTGGCCTGTGCCTTCACGCGCCCCCGAAGCTGTCCGGGTCACACTGAACAAAAGCCACACTAAGGAACCGGGTATCCCCTGAACATCTCCCCGCATCGGAGCTTTAGTTTCTCTTTCTTTTGTTGTCGCTGTCGCCCGGGATTTATGCCAGGGCTCCCCACCTCCTGACCCTGTCCTCACTGAGCTGCACACCTGCTGAGTTTGATGGGACCCACCCCAAGAAAGGGTTCCGGGTTTCTTTAGGATTAAATGCCTTTAATCCCAGTCCTCAGGAGGGCGGATCTCTGCATTGTTCCACCACATAGCAAGTTCCAGAACACCCAGGGCTATGAGGTGAACCCAGGAGCCTGGGAGCCCCAGAACTGGCATCTGGAGGGGGTGGTGGAGTAGGTGAGAAAGTTGTGACAAGTGAGAAAGCAGCATGGATTCCCAGGGCCAGGTCTCAGTGAGCTTAGGGTCTCCCAGCCCAGTATAGCCAAGGCCCTGGGGTGTATAGGGTAAAGGAAAGAACCTCAAATTACCTTTTCTTTCCCTGACATCATCTTTCACCTGAAATTCCCCCCGCTGTAAACAGAACATGGGGACTGCTTCCTGCCCCTGACGTATGACCCAGCCCTTTACTTTCAGGTCGGGGTCCAGGCTGGCCTTAGCCTTATTTTGTAAGTGAAGTAACCTTTCCAGCCAGCGCCTGGGGCTCCCAATCAACCAGGATTGCAGGTGTACAAACCAGCCTGGCTTTTGTTTTGAGGATTTTATATTTTGCTCACAATTAGGTTTCTATGTACAATCATAAAATATTCTGTGACATGGGCCTGTCAGTGGTTAGGAGCTGAACATTTCTGGTCTGGGCTTTTCTGGCTGACAGGGGAGGGCAGTGGCTGGTCAGGTTCTCTCCTTTGCTCATTCTGGGTGAGTGGCCATGGTTTTCAGAGGACCTCCCGGGTCAACCCTGAGCTTTATGATTTTTGATGCAATCTACAGCTTTTTGTGTCCTGTGTAAATATAAACAAATCAGCATCCCCAACACCACAGATTTGCTGACTTCCATTCTGATGTTAACCCCTCCTTATAGTATATAGGGTGATTTAACTCCACAGTTTTTCCCTTGAACCAGTGTCTCTCGGCAGCTCTTATTCCTCTCTGGTTAATGTTCAGAAAATGCAAAGTTAATGGAGCACACTGTATTCTACCCCTGGGGCCTTTATTCTTTCTTTTTGTTTTATAGCTGTGTTCTTTAAGATGTGATTGGGTCTTTTCTACTACTGTTTGCCCTGCAGGATTGTGTGGTGTAGCTGTAATGTGCTTTGTAATGAGGGAAGAATTGCTGCATCTCACTGGAGACGTATGCAGGGGAATTTTCAGTCCTAATTTGTACAGGTATCGCAAGAAGAGCCCTTCCTTCCAGTAAATGTGTAATTGCAGAATCAGTCTTTTCAGAACTCAGAGCAGTTGCCTATTGAAAGCCTGAGTATGTGTCAGTGGTATTGTATATAAACTTTCCTCTTCCAAATGCTGCAAACTGAAACACATAGACTTGCCAGATTTCTATTTGTTTGTTTGTTTGTTTTTGGTGCCCTTAGAGTTCCTTCCAGTGTGTAAAGGGGTTTGGTTATATGAAAAACAAGTAGGACATACTTTTATAAATTCCTTTTCTCTTTGCCTGGTGATAGAATTTTTTTCTTTAAAATATTACTGTTTTGGTTGGGGATTTAGCTCAGTGATAGAGCACTTGCCTATCAAGCACAAGGCCCTGGGTTCGGTCCTCAGCTCCGAAAAAAAAAATTACTGTTAACATAGTGTTTTCACAATTATCTGAGGCTTGTAATACATTTCCTGTTACTAATTCATCAATTTCAGTTCCTTCTGCTAGTGGACCTGGGAAGCCTGTGAGAGACTGAATTACCGGTGATATATAAGACACAGTTTCTATTTCTGACTGCCTGTTGCAGTTGCATAAGTAACAAAGTTAATTCTGAATTTCCCAGAAGGAATTCAGTTACTATGTGCAGAATAACTCTTTCTACATATTGAGACTCAGTACTTACATCTAGACATTCAGGAAAATCTAATATTACCACAAGGCTTGCCCAGGACTCCGAGTTTTGAGCTAAAGCATAGGGGCTTTGAATTACTTTGCTTTCCCCCCCCTCCATTTGCAATTTTGTTTTTTTGTCATAACCTTGTGGATTATCTCCATTAGCAGACATATGCTATATTACTACTTGCAATGCTGTTGGTCATTTTGTGACCTAGGACTGCCTGTCCCCAGAAGGTGCTGTGGTTTATCCCTGTCTCCTGAAAATGGCTGTCTCCTCTGACCTTCCTTCAGTTTCCCACTTTGACCTGACCACCTCTGACCCCGTTCCTTCCCCTCTTCCTCCCCAGGTGAAACTCCCTCTCTCTGCTTCAGTCACTGGGAATGAGCCTAGTTCTCCCTTTTCTGTGTTTTACATTTTTCAAACTTGTCTACCTCTGCTAATTTCTCAAGCTGCACAGCCAACTCTGCTACTTCTCAGAAGAGAGAGAAGAACCCTACTGTTTTCCCTTTTTTCTCCATGTTTTGAATCCCAAGCTTCTCCATTTCTTCCCGTATTTATCCCAGTTCCTCAGTCAAGTCTTTCCTCCTTTTTATAAACAATAGCCCCAAATGAGGGAGAGTGGAAAAGAAAACTGTTGGGGAAATCCATGCAGGGCATGGCCCAGGAAAAGCTTCAGCAAACACATTGTTGGCTTTTTGAAACAAAGTATCCATTCCTTTTCCCCTGCCTTTGTTCTAAGGCACTTGAGATAAACCCGCCCATTCTGCAGCGCCCCACATTTGGCACCACTTGTTAAATGTTCATTTTATTTTCAAACAATGTTCAGTTCTTTACACCCTAAGCTGTTAGCTGCAAATTCCATCAAAGGTGCAGCAAATCGCTTCTTTCTGCCCCTGCCTGCAGTGATTTGCCCCGACAGGAGCTGTTAAAACTTGAGGTTCCTATCCTAATGGGAGAGCCCATGACATCTCCTGAGCCTGCCACCATCCCAGGAGTTGTCCATGTTTGGGCATTGCCTTTCCTGCCTCAGCCTACTGCTGTCAGGAGGAGCTATACACAATGGTGACACCTTTCCTCCTCACCTACAGTCTTGGTACCATACCACGCAAGGAACTGTCCCATAGGAGTTGTATCTCCATGGTGACAGCACCTCCTCTCCTGCCTTGCCCAGCAGCTCCACAGAGATGGTGCTGTAATGTTATATTTTTCTCAGTCCTACTTTAATGTGGTCTCTTAAATGCTTTAACCTCCCTTCAAGCCCACAACCCACTAAAGGTAGTGGAAAAGAAAGGGTATTAGGATACAGAGAAAATGGACCTGTTTAGGAATTGATCTTTGGAGCAAGTTTCCTCTGTGTTGTCAGGAAATCAGCAGTTCAGTTCACAGGTCAGTTCATTAGTGTCTGGATAGCAGCAGTGGTAGCACGACCTTGCAGAAACTGCTAGACCTCAGACAAATTGGCATGAGTCAGCAGGAGGGATTAGGACCAGCAGAGACACCAGGAGAAGTTCCTTAGCAAACTTCTCTCAGGGAAGAGCAGATCAGTGAAGACAGGAGACCAAGAAGCATTACAAAGAGAGCTGTGCAAGCAATCCAAGCCTCCTGTCACTGTCCATTGGGTCCCCTTTATACTCCCTCCAAACTTCGCATGTCCTCCATAAGTCTTGCCTCACCAAGTGTCTTGCCTTAGCCTGTGAGTTTATCTTAGCCAAACTTCACATAAGTCTGTATCATTCACAGATTGACGTCACTCTGCCAATCAGCCCAGTCCACGGAAGCAGCAGGGAGCCGCCAGCACACCACCAGGACATTTCGGGTGCATTTCTCTCTATGGAGTCTGAACAAATGGAGCTCCACAAAGCAATGTAAGGTGAACCAATCCCTGTGTGTTGTAATCAAATAACCCTACATCCTGGGTCCTTTCATGTCCTTGCTTTAGCAGAAAGTCCTTTTCACTTGTGTCTGCTTCAGGAAAACACTCCTTCACATGTTTGCCTCAGCAAAATTCCATCCTACACAAATGACTTCGTAAGGAAACCAAAAGTTTTATCTTCATGGCACTGCAGAAAAGCTGTCTGCAGCTGAGAAGAACTTCCCACCGGAGGGAAGATGCTGGATGGGGATGGTACCTGGGCATTCCTTGCTGGTCACTGTTTGTCCTGACTTCACAGAAAGAAATGGTGTTCTGGAGGCTTCGTGCCAATCCTGTGGACTTTGGCAGATTGGAGCAGAAGTTTTAGATATGTTAACTGATACAGACTCACATGGAGTTTGCTAAGAAAGATTCACATGGTGTTTTCCTGAGCTGTGGGAGGACACAGGATGTTTAGAGGGAGTATAAAAGGACGCCATGGACAGCGATTGCTGTTTTGCATAGCTGGCTGTGCAATGCTTCATTGGTCTTGAGTATTTGTCTTCCCTGGTACCTGCAGCCACAGTCATTAAGGCTGGCCCTCTTCAGCTGGCCCCATTCTCCCACCATTGGAGCTGCCACTCTGCAGTTCCCTTAGGTCTCCTGGGCCATGGCGCCCCCTATCTGCCCTTTGTTCACCTTCCCTTCAGAGCTGCCTCTCCCGCAGCTCCTCTAGACCCTTGTGGTTTTCAGGGCCCTGCTGGGCGACTGTGACTCTTCCTGCCCTCTCCTACCCTCTCATGTTAGAGACGCCTGTGACTTGCAACTCTAACCCTGCACCTCCTCTAGGCCCTCATGGCTTCTGAGACCCCATTCCCAACCCTTTCCTATGAATAAGATCCTTTGTGAGAGCTTGGTTCTCATTCCACTTGGTTTCTACAAAGTCCTGGCACCAGGCGCCCTGGACTCTTAGGTGGCCAGGCTGTTGGGTTGTGGTGATGACCACTGAACAGCTTGGTCCTCATTTTCTTCTCCCTGAGTCTGGGGGCGCCCATGGCTCCAGGCTGCAGGGACTCTGCTTCCCCTCTCTCACCCAGGGCAGCAGGATCTTTCCCACCCTCTTGTTCTCTTGGGAGGCCTCTTAGAATCCTCCACCCTGTACATCTGAAACCAAACCTGAAGATTCCTAAGTGTATTCACCTGTCCATGCAACATTGGCCTCAGTGTCTCTTAGAGAAACAACATGAATGGCCACCCGATGGCACCCATGATCCTACTTGTTCCTTATTGTCATGGTGGGGAGCACAGTAGCAGACAGACAGACAGACAAGATGCAGGAGATGCAGCTGAGAGTTTCCATCCAGATCCGCGGGCAGCTGGAAGAGTCAGACCCTGGGCCTGGCCTGAGCATTTGAAACTCCTCAGCCACCTCAGTGACGCAGTCCCTCCCACAAGGCCACACTTCCTGACAGTGCCCAACCCTGGGGACCAAGCACTCACATCTATGAGCCTGGGGGGCCATTCTCATTAAACCACATATTTCTGTCCACCACAGGGCAGACCAGTGCTTCCTGGCCTTGCTGGGTCTGTGTATTAGCCGTGTCTCAAGAGTAACAGAACGTATAGAATGAACATTTATAGGTTATATATAATGTAATACATTTGATGCATGATAATGTCTTACAGTCTGTGGTCCAGATAACTCAGCAATGGCTGACGATGAATAGAAACTCCAAGAATTCAGTAGATGCTCAGTCTACAAGGCTGGATGGCTCAGCTGCCCTTCAGTATAAGCTACCACCCCAAAGAAGTAGGCGCTCAAGTCAGTGAAGAAAGGAACTTCCCAGCAGGGCAGAGCAGCAGGCAAAGAGCAAAGGCTTCCTTCATCCGTGTCCTTATGTAGCATCCACCGTAAGGTGTGGTCCTTTTTAGGGTGGGGGTCTCCATCTCAGATATTCTGGATTAAAATGTATCTTCCTACCACAAAATCCATATAGAAGTTGATTTGTCACACTTCAAATTGAGCAAACTCTGTCACAGGTGTACCCTCCATCTTGGGGTTAATTCCGGATGCAGTCCAGTTGACATGTAAGCCTGGCCATCACACGTCCACCTCTTGTCAGCCTTGTTAGCACAACTTTCATTGTGCACTGTGTAAAGATTACCTTTGTGTCACTCAAACGACGATTTCTGGGTTCTGCACATCTGGTTTTAAACCAGGCGTGGCCCTGGAATGCTTACTGTAAGAACGTCCTGTCTGGAGTGCGTGCACACATTGCTCCCCGTCTGTCTTCTGCTTTGTCAATAAAGCTGATCAGCCAAGAACTGAGCAATGGAGAGAACAGGGTGGTACTTCTGATTCCATGGAGGGGAGGAGAGAAAGGGAGAGGGGGGATTTCAGCCATGAGAAGAGGTGGAGAATACACCATGAGAAAACAGCCAAGTCACAGATAGAGCCACTTCTACACTACAGTGACAGCATCACGGGAGATTAGGCTGGGAGGAAGCTGGGTTAGCCTAGAAGATTAGAACAGAACAGTAATGCCCAGTGATCGTGATTTAAAGCGAATTGAACAAACCATAGTCTCTCTGTGTCAATTACTGGGAGCAAGCTGGGTCAGAGGAAAAAACACCACTTACTTTAATGATATAGAACTGGACACACAGTCACATCTCCCTGTGTGATGGGGAACTTCCAAACGAAACCAATAACCAGGTCATAATAATGCGGAAACATGAGATAACTGTCCCGTGTGACATCACAAAGGCAGTGTAAATTTAGAAAGAGTGGCAGTGTCCCTTCAGGGTCATTCTTGTACTATCTCAAATTCAAATGCTATAGCCATTTATAATTCTCTCATTTGGTGCTACATTGTATGATACACGGAAAAACACAAATTTCTGTAAAAAGACATTCTGAACCAAACACCACAGAAATGCTCGTGTAACTTATAATCCTTTCACGTGTCTGCCACAGCAAAACATCCTTTCCCCTGTGTCTGCTGCAGGAAAACCTTCTTTCAGATGTCTGTTTACCAGAACATTCTTCATTCGTGTGCTTTAGCAAGAGATGATTTCACCTGTGTCTTCCTCAGGCAAACGCTCTTTCACGTGTGCCCTCCCCAAACTATCCTGTGATCTGACTGACTTTCCTAATAAACTAGAAGTCTCCACGTCAGGACTATAAAGGAATGGACAGGGTAAAGGGGTGGATGGTTGACTCTGCGTTTAGACTCAGGAGCATCAACTAATGGTCTCAAACACTTTACAGTGGTCTGGATTTTTTTTTTTTTTCGGAGCTGAACTGAGAGAAGTTTTACCCTGTGGTATATATTTTGTATATTGACAACATACCATATCCATGTCTCAACTCTTGTCTAAGGTACTGTACCTATGAAACNCANTNAANA